>NC_041382.1:721534203-721541032 GCF_002162155.2 Triticum dicoccoides | reverse complement strand
ATTCGGACCAAGGGGGGAGGGGCGCGTGGCCCATCTTTGGCCACCTCTCCTCTCTTCCACTAAGGCCCACTAAGGCCCATATTCCTCCCGGGGGGGGGGGGTTCCGGTAACCTCCCGGTAATCCGGTAAAATCCCGATTTCACCCGGAACACTTCCGATATCCAAACATAGGCTTCCAATATATCAATCTTTATGTCTCGACCATTTCGAGACTCCTCGTCATGTCCGTGATCACATCCGGGACTCCGAAAAACCTTCGGTACATCAAAACGCATAAACTCATAATATAACTGTCATCGAAACCTTAAGCGTGCGGACCCTACGGGTTCGAGAACAATGTAGACATGACCGAGACACGTCTCCGATCAATAACCAATAGCGGAACCCGGATGCTCATATTGTCTCCTACATATTCTATGAAGATCTTTTATCGGTCAGACCGCATAACAACATACGTTGTTCCCTTTGTCATCGGTATGTTACTTGCCCGAGATTCGATCGTCGGTATCCCATACCTAGTTCAATCTCGTTACCAGCAAGTCTCTTTACTCGTTCCATAATACATCATCCCGCAACTAACTCATTAGTTGCAATGCTTGCAAGGCTTCAGTGATGTGCATTACTGAGAGGGCCCAGAGATACCTCTCTGACAATCGGAGTGACAAATCCTAATCTCGAAATACGCCAACCCAACATGTACCTTTGGAGACACCTGTAGAGCTTCTTTATAATCACCCAGTTACGTTGTGACGTTTGGTAGCACACAAAGTGTTCCTCCGGCAAACGGGAGTTGCATAATCTCATAGTCATAGGAACATGTATAAGTCATGAAGAAAGCAATAGCAACATACTAAACGATCGGGTGCTAAGCTAATGGAATGGGTCATGTCAATCAGATCATTCAACTAATGATGTGATCCCATTAATCAAATGATAACTCTTTGTCCATGGTTAGGAAACACAACCATCTTTGATTAACGAGCTAGTCAAGTAGAGGCATACTAGTGACACTCTGTTTGTCTATGTATTCACACATGTATTATGTTTCCGGTTAATACAGTTCTAGCATGAATAATAAACTTTTATCATGATATAAGGAAATAAATAATAACTTTATTATTGCCTCTAGGGCATATTTCCTTCAGTCTCCCACTTGCACTAGAGTCAATAATCTAGATTATACTGTAATGATTCTAACACCCATGGAGCCTTGGTGCTGATCATGTTTTGCTCATGGAAGAGGCTTAGTCAACGGGTCTGCTACATTCAGATCTGTATGTATCTTGCAAATCTCTATGTCTCCCACCTGGACTAGATCCCGGATGGAATTGAAGCGTCTTTTGATGTGCTTGGTTCTTTTGTGAAATCTGGATTCCTTTGCCAAGGCAATTGCACCAGTATTGTCACAAAAGATTTTCATTGGACCCGATGTACTAGGTATGACACCTAGATCGGATATGAACTCCTTCATCCAGACTCCTTCATTTGCTGCTTCTGAAGCAGCTATGTACTCCGCTTCACATGTAGATCCCGCCACGACGCTTTGTTTAGAACTGCACCAACTGACAGCTCCACCGTTTAATGTAAACACGTATTCGGTTTGCGATTTAGAATCATCTGGATCAGTGTCAAAGCTTGCATCAACATAACTGTTTACGATGAGCTCTTTGTCACCTCCATATACGAGAAACATATCCTTAGTCCTTTTCAGGTACTTCAGGATGTTCTTGACCGTTGTCCAGTGATCCACTCCTGGATTACTTTGGTACCTCCCTGCTAGACTTATAGCAAGGCACACATCAGGTCTGGTAACAGCATTGCATACATGATAGAGCCTATGGCTGAAGCATAGGGAACATCTTTCATTTTCTCTCTATCTTCTGCAGTGGTCGGGCATTGAGTCTGACTCAACTTCACACCTTGTAATACAGGCAAGAACCCTTTCTTTGCTTGATCCATTTTGAACTTCTTCAAAATCTTGTCAAGGTATGTGCTTTGTGAAAGTCCAATTAAACGTCTTGATCTATCTCTATAGATCTTTATGCCTAATATGTAAGCAGCTTCACCGAGGTCTTTCATTGAAAAACTCTTATTCAAGTATCCCTTTATGCTATCCAGAAATTCTATATCATTTCCAATCAGTAATATGTCATCCACATATAATATCAGAAATGCTACAGAGCTCCCACTCACTTTCTTGTAAATACAGGCTTCTCCAAAAGTCCGTATAAAACCAAATGCTTTGATCACACTATCAAAGCATTTATTCCAACTCCAAGAGGCTTGCACCAGTCCATAAATGGATCGCTGGAGCTTGCACACTTTGTTAGCTCCCTTTGGATCGACAAAACCTTCCGGTTGCATCATATACAACTCTTCTTCCAGAAATCCATTCAGGAATGCAGTTTTGACATCCATCTGCCAAATTTCATAATCATAAAATGCGGCAATTGCTAACATGATTCGGACAGACTTAAGCATCGCTACGGGTGAGAAGGTCTCATCATAGTCAACCCCTTGAACTTGCCGAAACCCTTTTGCGACAAGTCGAGCTTTGTAGACAGTAATATTACCGTCGGTGTCAGTCTTCTTCTTGAAGATCCATTTATTCTCAATTGCTTGCCGATCATTGGGCAAGTCAACCAAAGTCCACACTTTGTTCTCATACATGGATCCCATCTCAGATTTCATGGCTTCAAGCCATTTTGCGGAATCTGGGCTTACCATCGCTTCTTCATAGTTCGTAGGTTCATCATGATCTAGTAGCATGACTTCTAGAACAGGATTACCGTACCACTCTGGCGCGGATCTCACTCTGGTTGATCTACGAGGTTCAGTAGTATCTTGTTCTGAAGTTTCATGATCATTATCATTAGCTTCCTCACTAATTGGTGTAGGTGTCACAGAAACAGTTTTCTGTGATGCACTACTTTCCAATAAGGGAGCAGGTACAGTTACCTCGTCAAGTTCTACTTTCCTCCCACTCACTTCTTTTGAGAGAAACTCCTTCTCCAGAAAGTTTCCGAACTTAGCAACAAAAGTCTTGCCTTCGGATCTGTGATAGAAGGTGTATCCAATAGTCTCCTTTGGATATCCTATGAAGACACATTTCTCCGATTTGGGTTCGAGCTTATCAGGTTGAAGCTTTTTCACATAAGCATCGCAGCCCCAAACTTTCAGAAACGACAACTTTGGTTTCTTGCCAAACCATAGTTCATAAGGCGTCGTCTCAACGGATTTTGATGGTGCCCTATTTAACGTGAATGCAGCCGTCTCCAAAGCATAATCCCAAAATGATAGCGGTAAATCAGTAAGAGACATCATAGATCGCACCATATCTAGTAAAGTACGATTACAACGTTCGGACACACCATTACGCTGTGGTGTTCCGGGTGGCGTGAGTTGTGAAACTATTCCGCATTGTTTCAAATGTACACCAAACTCGTAACTCAAATATTCTCCTCCACGATCAGATCATAGAAACTTTATTTTTACGATGATTTTCAACTTCACTCTGAAATTCTTTGAACTTTTCAAACGTTTCAGACTTATGTTTCATTAAGTAGATATATCCATATCTGCTTAAGTCATCTGTGAAGGTGAGAAAATAACGATATCCGCCACGAGCCTCAATATTCATCGGACCACATACATCAGTATGTATGATTTCCAACAAATCTGTTGCTCTCTCCATAGTACCGGAGAACGGCGTTTTAGTCATCTTGCCCATGAGGCACGGTTCGCAAGTACCAAGTGATTCATAATCAAGTGGTTTCAAAAGTCCATCAGTATGGAGTTTCTTCATGCGCTTTACACCGATATGACCTAAACGGCAGTGCCATAAATAAGTTGCACTATCTTTATCAACTCTGCATCTTTTGGCTTCAACATTATGAATATGTGTGTTACTACTATCGAGATTCAATAAGAATAGACCACTCTTCAAGGGTGCATGACCATAAAAGATATTACTTATATAAATAGAACAACCATTATTCTCTGATTTAAATGAATAACCGTCTCGCATTAAACAAGATCCAGATATAATGTTCACGCTTAACGCTGGCATCAAATAACGATTATTTAGGTCTAATATTAATCCCGAAGGTAGATGTAGAGGTAGCGTGCCGACCGCGATCACATCGACTTTGGAACCGTTTCCCACGCGCATCGTCACCTCGTCCTTAGCCAATCTTCGCTTAATTCGTAGTCCCTGTTTCGAGTTGCAAATATTAGCAACAGAACCAGTATCAAATACCCAGGTGCTACTGCGAGCATTAGTAAGGTACACATCAATAACATGTATATCACATATACCTTTGTTCACCTTGCCATCCTTCTTATCCGCCAAATACTTGGGGCAGTTCCGCTTCCAGTGACCAGTCTGCTTGCAGTAGAAGCACTCAGTTTCAGGCTTAGGTCTAGACTTGGGTTTCTTCTCTTGAGCAGCAACTTGCTTGTTGTTCTTCTTGAAGTTCCCCTTCTTCTTCCCTTTGCCCTTTTTCTTGAAACTAGTGGTCTTGTTGACCATCAACACTTGATGCTCCTTTTTGATTTCTACCTCCGCAGCTTTCAGCATTGCGAAGAGCTCGGGAATAGTCTTATTCATCCCTTGCATATTATAGTTCATCACGAAGCTCTTGTAGCTTGGTGGCAGTGATTGGAGAATTCTGTCAATGACGCAATCATCTGGAAGATTAACTCCCATTTGAATCAAGTGATTATTATACCCAGACATTTTGAGTATATGCTCACTGACAGAACTGTTCTCCTCCATCTTGCAGCTATAGAACTTATTGGAGACTTCATATCTCTCAATCCGGGCATTTTCTTGAAATATTAACTTCAACTCCTGGAACATCTCATATGCTCCATGATGTTTAAAACGTCGTTGAAGTCCCGGTTCTAAGCCGTAAAGCATGGCACACTGAACTATCGAGTAGTCATCAGCTTTGCTCTGCCAGACGTTCACAACATCTGGTGTTGCTCCAGCAGCAGGCCTGGCACCTAGCGGTGCTTCCAGGACGTAATTCTTCTGTGCAGCAATGAGGATAATCCTCAAGTTACGGACCTAGTCTGTGTAATTGCTACCATCATCTTTCAACTTTGCTTTCTCAAGGAACGCATTAAAATTCAACGGAACAACAACACGGGCCATTTATCTACAATCATACATAAACAAGCAAGATACTACCAGGTACTAAGTTCATGATAAATTTAGGTTCAATTAATCATATTACTTAAAGAACTCCCACTTAGATAGACATCCCTCTAATCCTCTAAGTGATTACGTGATCCAAATCAAGTAAACCATGTCCGATCATCACGTGAGATGGAGTAGTTTCATTGGTGAACATCACTATGTTGATCATATCTACTATATGATTCACGCTCGACCTTTCGGTCTCCGTGTTTCGAGGCCATATCTATATATGCTTGGCTCGTCAAGTATAACCTGAGTATTCCGCGTGTGCAACTGTTTTGCACCCGTTGTATTTGAACGTAGAGCCTATCACACCCGATCATCACGTGGTGTCTCAGCACGAAGAACTTTCGCAACGATGCATACTCAAGGAGAACACTTCTTGATAATTAGTGAGAGATCATCTTATAATGCTACCGTCAATCAAAGCAAGATAAGATGCATAAAAGATAAACATCACATGCAATCAATATAAGTGATATGATATGGCCATCATCATCTTGTGCTTGTGATCTCCATCTCCGAAGCACCGTCATGATCACCATCGTCACCGGCGCAACACCTTGATATCCATCGTAGCATCGTTGTCGTCTCGCCAATCTTATGCTTCCACGACTATCGCTACCGCTTAGTGATAAAGTAAAGCATTACAGCGCGATTGCATTGCATACAATAAAGCGACAACCATATGGCTCCTGCCAGTTGCCGATAACTCAGTTACAAAACATGATCATCTCATACAATAAAATTTTGCATCATGTCTTGACCATATCACATCACAACATGCCCTGCAAAAACAAGTTAGACGTCCTCTACTTTGTTGTTGCATGTTTTACGTGGCTGCTACGGGCTTAAGCAAGAACCAATCTTACCTACGCATCAAAACCACAACGATAGTTTGTCAAGTTGGTGCTGTTTTAACCTTCACAAGGACCGGGCGTAGCCACACTCGGTTCAACTAAAGTTGGAGAAACGGTCACCCGCAAGCCACCTATGTGCAAAGCACGTCGGGAGAACCGGTCTTGCGTAAGCGTACATGTAATGTCGGTCCGGTCCGCTTCGTCCAACAATACCGCCGAACCAAAGTATGACATGCTGGTAAGCAGTATGACTTATATGGCCCACAACTCACTTGTGTTCTACTCGTGCATATAACATCAACATATAAAACCTAGGCTCGGATGCCACTGTTGGGGAACGTAGTAATTTCAAAAAATTTCCTACGCACACGCAAGATCATGGTGATGCATAGCAACGAGAGGGGAGAGTGTGATCTACGTACCCTTGTAGATCGACAACGGAAGCGTTAACTTGGTTGATGTAGTCGTACATCTTCACGGCCCAACCAATCAAGCACCGAAACTACGGCACCTCCGAGTTCTAGCACACATTCAGCTCGATGATGATCCCCGGACTCCGATCCAGCAAAGTGTCAGGGAAGAGTTCCGTCAGCATGACGGCGTGGTGACGATCTTGATGTACTACTATCGCAGGGCTTCGCCTAAGCACCGCTACAATATTATCGAGGACTATGGTGGAAGGGGGCACTGCACACGGCTAAGAATATGATCACGTGGACCAACTTATGTCCTTAGGGGTGCCCCTTGCCTCCGTATATAAAGGTTC
>NC_041382.1:721457191-721533444 GCF_002162155.2 Triticum dicoccoides | reverse complement strand
GGGGGGTTCCGGTAACCTCCCGGTAATCCGGTAAAATCCTGATTTCACCCGGAACACTTCCGATATCCAAACATAGGCTTCCAATATATCAATATTTATGTCTCGACCATTTCGAGACTCCTCGTCATGTCCGTGATCACATCCGGGACTCCGAACAACCTTCGGTACATCAAAACACATAAACTCATAATATAACTGTCATCGAAACCTTAAGCGTGCGGACCCTACGGGTTCGAGAACAATGTAGACATGACCGAGACACGTCTCCAGTCAATAACCAATAGCAGAACCTGGATGCTCATATTGGCTCCTACATATTCTACGAAGATCTTTTATCGGTCAGACCGCATAACAACATACGTTGTTCCCTTTGTCATCGGTATGTTACTTGCCCGAGATTTGATCGTCGGTATCCCATACCTAGTTCAATCTCGTTACCGGCAAGTCTCTTTACTCGTTCCGTAATACATCATCCCGCAACTAACTCATTAGTTGCAATGCTTGCAAGGCTTCAGTGATGTGCATTACTGAGAGGGCCCAGAGATACCTCTCCGACAATCAGAGTGACAAATCCTAATCTCGAAATACGCCAACCCAACATGTACCTTTGGAGACACCTGTAGAGCTCCTTTATAATCACCCAGTTACGTTGTGACGTTTGGTAGCACACAAATTGTTCCTCCAGAAAACGGGAGTTGCATAATCTCATAGTCATAGGAACATGTATAAGTCATGAAGAAAGCAATAGCAACATACTAAACGATCGGGTGCTAAGCTAATGGAATGGGTCATGTCAATCAGATCATTCAACTAATGATGTGATCCCATTAATCAAATGACAACTCTTTGTCCATGGTTAGGAAACACAACCATCTTTGATTAACGAGCTAGTCAAGTAGAGGCATACTCATGTATTATGTTTCCGGTTAATACAGTTCTAGCATGAATAATAAACTTTTATCATGATATAAGGAAATAAATAATAACTTTATTATTGCCTCTAGGGCATATTTCCTTCACATAGTTGGCTTACACTTGCCACGTCACACAAATACATGAATAACATTACAACCATCCAATACACTCATGGTCCGACTACGGTACCAAAATAAAAGATCAACCCCAACATGCGACACGGTCCCCGATCGCCCCAACTGGGCACCACTACTGATCATCTGGAAAAGACACATAGTAACGACGGGAGTCTTCATCAAACTCCCACTTGAGCTCAAGCGCATCATCTGGAACGTTATCATCGGTCCCTGCATTTGGTTTTGGAAGTAAACTGTGAGTCACGGGGACTCAGCAATCTCGCACCCTCGCAATCAAGACTATTTAAGCTTATAGGTAGGGCAAGGTAATATGTGGAGCTGCAACAAGCGACTAGCATATATGGTGGCTATCCTGTTCGCAAAAGAGAGAGAGAAGAGAAGGCAAAGCACTAACGAAGAACTATGATCAAGAAGTGATCCTATAACAACCTACGTCAAGCATTACTCCAACATCGTGTTCACATCCCGGACTCCGCCGAGAAGAGACCATCACGGTAACACACGCGGTTGATTCATTTTAATTAAGTTAAGTTTCATGTTATCTACAACCGGACATTAACAAATTCCCATCTGCCCATAACCGCGGGCACGGCTTTTGAAAGTTCAAATCCCTGCAGGGAGTCCCAACTTAGCCCATCACAAGCTCTCACGGTCAACGAAGGATATTCCTTCTCTCGAGATATTCCGATCAGACTCGGCATCCCGGTTTTACAAGACATCCTCGACAATGGTAAAACAAGTCCAGCAACACCGCCCGAATGTGCCGACAAATCCCGATAGGAGCTGCACATATCTCGTTCTCAGGGCACACTCAGATGAGCGCTCCATACAACTAAAAAACCAAACCTCAGGTTTCCCCGAGGGGGCGCTGCACAAGGCTCTAGTTTGGACCAACACTCAGAGGAGCACTGGCCCAGGGGGGGGGGGGGGAAAATAATGATGACCTTTGAGTCTGCAGAACCCAAGGGAAAGAAAAGGCTAGGTGGCAAATGGTAAAACCAATGTTGGGCATTGCTGGAGGAGTTTTATTCAAGGTGAACAGTCAAGGGGTTCCCATTATAACCCAACCGCGTAAGGAATGCAAAATTCGGGAAATAACACCGATATGATGAAAACTAGGGCGGCAAGAGTGGAACAAAACACCAAGCATAAGGCCGAGCCTTCCACCCTTTACCAAGTATATAGATGCATTAATTAAATAAGAGATATTGTGATATCCCAACAAGTTAACATGTTTCAACAAGGAACAACATCTCCATGTTCTAACAAGGAACAAACTTCATCTTCACCTGCAACTAACAACGCTATAAGAGGGGCTGAGCAAAGCGGTAACATAGCCAAACAACGGTTTGCTAGGACAAGGTGGGTTAGAGGCTTGGTTCAACAATATAGGAGGCATGATAAGCAAGTGGTAGGTATCGCAGCATAGGCATAGCAAAAGAGCAAGCATCTAGCAAGCATAGATAGAAGTGATTTCGAGGGTATGGTCATCTTGCCTGAGATCCCGCAAGGAAGAAGGACGAGTCCATGAAGAAGACAAACAGACGTAGTCGAACGGATCCTCACACACACGACGTTATCGGAACCAACCCGAAGAAGCAACACCGGAAAGGAGCAAACAACATAGTAAACAACCATCACATAAACATGGCATGATGCACAATCAAGTATGATGCATGTCCGGTTTCATGAAGCATGGCATGGCGACATGCACAAACAACACTACAAGTTCAATGGAGCTCAATATGCATCGGGATGCATATTGACAAAACACCACATTCCATTATTTAGTTCGATCTTGTTATGTACCCAACAAGATTAAATGTTGTTAGCATGGCAAGAGGTGAAGCATGAAGAAACTATCTAGTCTAGGCAAGTTTAAATGAGGCCGGAACAACAAAACAACAAGTCCGGAAACTCCTCATGTGCATAATAATGAATTAGGTACTGTTTTGCCCTAAACACAATTTTAGGGTTGTTAAACATGCAAAGTGATGCCACCATGTTAAATTAGGCATTTTCTACCCCATTTACATATGAAGATTATTTAAATCCGAGCTACGGTTATTTAGTTATGAATTAAAGCATTTTAACATGGCATAGGGGCAAATTTAATCAAACCGCATTTTAAACATTTTAAACATAGATGAAAATGGCAAATTATGAAACTAGACAAAATTCTAAGCAAGTTTCATATATTAAGTTTTTCCATATGATGCTTACTTATTAAGTTATTATATGCATGAACTATGAGGGGTTTTCTATAAAACAGACAGTCTCTGGTTAAATGGCAAAATTTGCAGCGCATAAAAAATACAATGGGCTAAAACAGGATGGCCCGATCGGCGGAAAAAAATATCAGAGGCGCTGGGGGGGCTGCTCACCCTTGGCCGAGGCCCGGTCGGTGTAACAGTGGCAGGCCGGTGCGGGATCTGGGCCTCGCATGGGAACTGGGCTTGCGCGGCTGAAGGGAGCTGGGCCTGCGCGGCACTGGAGGAGAGCAGCTGGGCCGGGGCGTGGTCAACGCACATTGATACAGGGCGGTTCAGGGCGCTCGTCCTACTCTGCATCTGCTTTGATGCAGAGGACACCGACGATGCAGGAGGCCACAACAGCGGGTCTGGCGGCGGCTTGAGGGACTCCGATGAGGAGGGCGGCGACCTGGAGACCGACGACGCCGCAGACTCGGCGCTCGCTGGAGGTCAACGAAGGCTCGGCGCGTCCTGTCGCCGGAAACAGAGAAGCGAACGGGTCGGCGTGGTGGTCGAGGAGGCAGGGAGGAGGCTTGGCGCGGGGTCATGGGGCTCCGGCAGCACAGGGGACTTGGCGAAGGCGACGAGCGGCGCTGGGCGAACGGGCGCCTCGTCCTTTGCTCGTCGGAAGCAGAGCAGCGGCAGCGTCTTGGCGCAGCTGCAGGCAGCGCAGCGGATCTAGGGTCAACGGAGGCGCGGAAAGCGGCGGGTCTGGTCGTGGCCTACGCGAGCGGACGGTGCGGGCGTCAAGGAGCGGTTGCAGCGGGGCTCCAGGAAGGACATGGCGGCGAGCGAAGGCACGGCTCCGGGCGGTGGAGGTAGCAGGCCGGCGGCGAGTGACGAACTTGAGGCGCTCGGGCGCCATGCCTGCTCCAACTCCCTGCAGCAACAAGAAAGAAAATAGGGAGGTGGAAGAAGGACGGAGGAAAACGGAGAAGGGCGGCGAGGGCTGCTGGTCCAGCGGTGCTATGGCGAAGCCGGAGGGCGTCGGGGTCAAGGCAGAGGAGGCGGGCGAGCTCTGTTGGTCGAGAAGGGCCATGGGGGCTCTGATTGGTGGGGATCGAGAGGAGTATAGGAGAAGGTGGATCTGATTGGCTTGGCACGGAATGCAAGGAGGAGGAAGGCATCAGGTGGCGACGCAGATGGACTGATGGGACAAGCGGGCTAGATTTTAGGGTTAGGCTAGAGTTTATATAGGTAGGGGATTAGGGAAGGGGTTAACTCGGTCCGTCCGATCGTAATCAGGCGGTCGATAATAAATTGGTTAGAGAGTCCAATAAACAAAACAGAGATGTTTTGTAGACGTTTGGGGATGATCCGGACACAATAGTGACGACTCCCCGGGTCGGGTTCGTGACAACTTTCGGACGCACGCGAGGGGGGCTGCGGGCTGACGAGAGAGGTTAGGTTGGACCTGGCGGTAGGTAGTGAGCTGTGTAGATGGTCTCGAGCTGAGAGAAGAGAAGAGAGGAAGGCCCGGCGACTGTTTCCGAAGACCGAAAACGTCCGACATTAGACCGGCTATAATGCCGCTATAGTTTAACGGTTGGGCTATCAAACGAACTCCGAATGCGATGGAACTTGACAGGCGGTCTATCTACACTATAATAAGACCACACTCCAACTTTCAACCCATTCCGAGAACATTTTCCAGCCACTTATAAAATAATATTTCGGACATGCCGCGGGCGCGTGCAAGTGTGGTTGGACTCAGAACGGACAACGGACGGAACTGGGGGAACCCGGATGGATGCAGGTTTTGAAAACATGATGATGCAATGCACATAATGACATGACAAGATGCAACAAGCAAGCGAATGACATGGCAATGTGGCGAATAACTGGAAGACACCTGGCGCAACGGTGTCGGGGCGTCACAATAAGTCATAAAGAAAGCAATAGCAACAAACTAAACGATCAAGTGCTAAGCTAACGAAATGGGTCAAGTCAATCACATCATTCTCCTAATGATGTGATCTCGTTAATCAAATGACAACTCATGTCTATGGTTAGGAAACATAACCATCTTTGATCAATGAGCTAGTCAAGTAGAGGCATACTAGTCACACTCTGTTTGTCTATGTATTCACACATGTATTATGTTTCCGGTTAATACAATTCTAGCATGAATAATAAACATTTATCATGATATAAGGAAATAAATAATAACTTTATTATTGCCTCTAGGGCATATTTCCTTCAGTCTCCCACTTGCACTAGAGTCAATAATCTAGTTCACATCGCCATGTGATTTAATACCAATAGTTCACATCACCATGTGATTAACATCCATAGTTCACATCGACATGTGACCAACGCCAAAAGGGTTTACTAGAGTCAGTAGTTCACATCGCTATGTGATTAACACCCAAAGAGTACTAAGGTGTGATCATGTTTTGCTTGTGAGAGAAGTTTAGTCAACAGGTCTGCCACATTCAGATCCGTAAGTATTTTGCAAATTTCTATGTCAACAATGCTCTGCACGGAGCTACTCTAGCTAATTGCTCCCACTTTCAATATGTATCCAGATTGAGATTTAGAGTCATCTGGATCAATGTCAAAATTTGCATCGACGTAACCCTTTACGACAAACTTTTTTTCACCTGCATAATCGAGAAACATATCCTTATTCCACTAAGGATAATTTTGACCGCTGTCGAGTGATCTACTCCTAGATCACTATTGTACTCCCTTACCAAAATCAGTATAGGGTATACAATAGATCTGGTACACAACATGGCATATTTTATAGAACCTATGGCCAAGGCATAGGGAATGACTTTCATTCTCTTTCTATCTTCTGTCGTGGTCGGGCTTTGAGTCTTACCCAGTTTCACACCTTGTAACACAGGCAAGAACTCTTTCTTTGACTGTTCCATTTTGAACTACTTCAAAATCTTGTCAAGGTATGTACTCATTGAAAAACTTATCAAGCGTCTTGATCTATCTCTATAGATCTTGATGCTCAATATGTAAGCAGCTTCACCGAGGTCTTTCTTTGAAAAACTCCTTTCAATAACTCATTTATGCTTTGCAGGATAATTCTACATTATCTCCGATCAACAATATGTTATTCACATATACTTATCAGAAATGCTGTAGTGCTCCCACTCACTTTCTTGTAAATACAGGCTTCACCGCAAGTCTGTATAAAACTATATGCTTTGATCAACTTATCAAAGCATATATTCCAACTCCGAGATGCTTGCACCAGTCCATAGATGGATCACTGGAGCTTGCATATTTTGTTAGCACCTTTAGGATTGACAAAACCTTCTGGTTGCATCATATACAACTCTTCTTTAATAAATCCATTAAGGAATGCAGTTTTGTTTATCCATTTGCCAAATTTCATAAAATGCCGCAATTGCTAACATGATTCGGACAGACTTAAGCATAGATACGAGTGAGGAACTCTCATCATAGTCAACACCTTGAACTTGTCGAAAACCTTTTTTGCGACAATTCTAGCTTTGTAGATAGTAACACTACTATCAGCCTCCGTCTTCCTCTTGAAGATCCATTTAATCTCAATGGCTCGCCGATCATTGGGCAAGTCAATCAAAGTCCATACTTTGTTCTCATACATGGATCTCATCTCAGATTTCATGGCCTCAAGCCATTTCGTGGAATCTGGGCTCATCATCGCTTCCTCATAGTTCATAGGTTCGTCATGGTCAAGTAACATGACTTCTAGAACAGGATTACCATACCACTTGTTGGAAATATGCCCTAGAGGCAATAATAAAATGGTTATTATTATATTTCTTTGTTCATGATAATTGTCTATTGTTCATGCTATAATTGTGTTATCCGGAAATCGTAATACATGTGTGAATACATAGACCACAACACGTCCCTAGTGAGCCTCTAGTTGACTAGCTCGTTGATCAAAAGATAGTCATGGTTTCCTGACTATGGACATTGGATGTCATTGATAACGGGATCACATCATTAGGAGAATGATGTGATGGACAAGACCCAATCCTAAGCATAGCTCAAAGATCGTGTAGTTCGTTTGCTATAGCTTTTCCGAATGTCAAGTATCGTTTTCTTAGACCATGAGATTGTGCAACTCCAGGATACCGTAGGAGTGCTTTGGGTGTGCCAAACGTCACAACGTAACTGGGTGACTATAAAGGTACACTACAGGTATCTCCGAAAGTGTCTGTTGGGTTGGCACGAATCGAGACTGGGATTTGTCACTCCGTATGACGGAGAGGTATCTCTGGGCCCACTCGGTAATGCATCATCATAATGAGCTCAATGTGACCAAGTGGTTGATCACAGGATCATGCATTACGGTACGAGTAAAGTGACTTGCCGGTAACGAGACTGAACGAGGTATTGGGATACCAACGATCGTGTCTCGGGAAAGTAACGTACCGATTGACAAAGGGAATTGTATACAGATTGATTGAATCCTCGACATCGTGGTTCATCCGATGAGATCATCGAGGAGCATGTGGGAGCCAACATGGGTATCCAGATCCCGCTGTTGGTTATTGACCGGAGAGTCGTCTCGGTCATGTCTGTGTGTCTCCCGAACCCATAGGGTCTACACACTTAAGGTTCGGTGACGCTAGGTTGTTGAGATATTAGTATACGGTAACCCAAAAGTTGTTCTAAGTCCCGGATGAGATCCTGGACGTCACGAGGAGTTCCAGAATGGTCCGGAGGTGAAGATTTATATATAGGAAGTCAAGTTTCGGCCATCGGGAAAGTTTCGTGGGTAATCAGTATTGTACCGGGACCACCGGAAGGGTCCCGGGGGTCCACCGGGTGGGGCCACCTATCCCGGAGGGCCCCATGGGCTGAAATGGGAGGGGAACCAGCCCCTAGTGGGCTGGTGCGCCCCCCTCGGACCTCCCCCTGCGCCTAGGGATGGAAACCCTAGGGGTGGGGGGCGCCCCACTTGGCTTGGGGGGCAAGCCACCCCCTTGGCCGCCGCCCCCCTTGGAGATTGGATCTCCTAGGGACGGCGCCCCCCTAGGGACCCTATATATAGTGGGGAGGGAGGGAGGGCAGCCGCACCCTAGCCCCTGGCGCCTCCCTCTCCCTCCCGTGACACTCCTCCCTCTCCCTGAGCTTGGCGAAGCCCTGCCGAGATCACCGTTGCTTCCACCACCACACCGTCGTGCTGCTGGATCTTCATAAACCTCTCCTTCCCCCTTGCTGGATCAAGTTGGAGGAGACGTCTTCCCAACCGTACGTGTGTTGAACGCGGAGGTGCCGTCCGTTCGGCGCTAGGTCATCGGTGATTTGGATCACGACGAGTACGAATCCATCAACCCCGTTCTCTTGAACGCTTCCGCATGCGATCTACAAGGGTATGTAGATGCACTCCCCTCTCCCTCGTTGCTAGATGACTCCATAGATTGATCTTGGTGATGTGTAATTTTTTTTCAAATTCTGCTATGTACCCCAACAGTGGCATCATGAGCTAGGTCTATGCGTAGTTTCTATGCACGAGTAGAACACAAAGCAGTTGTGGGCGTCGATATTGTCAATTTGCTTGCCGTTACTAGTCTTATCTTGATTCGGCGGCATCGTGGGATGAAGCGGCCCGGACCGACCTTACACGTACGCTTACGTGAGACTGGTTCCACCGATTGACATGCACTAGTTGCATAAGGTGGCTGGCGGGTGTCTGTCTCTCCCACTTTAGTCGGTTCTGATTCGATGAAAAGGGTCCTTATGAAGGGCAGATACGCATATCATGTTGTGGTTTTGGCGTAGGTAAGAAATGTTCTTGCTAGAAACCTATAGCAGCCACGTAAAAACTTGCAACAACAATTAGAGGACGTCTAACTTGTTTTTGCAGCATGTGCCGTGTGATGTGATATGGCCAAAAGGATGTGATGAATGATATATGTGATGTATGAGATTGATCATGTTCTTGTAATAGGAATCACGACTTGCATGTCGATGAGTATGACAACCGGCAGGAGCCATAGGAGTTGTCTTAATTTATTTATGACCTGCGTGTCAACATAAACGTCATGTAATTACTTTACTTTATTGCTAAAGCGTTAGCCGTAGTATTAGAAGTAATAGATGACGAGACAACTTCAAGAAGACACAATGATGGAGATCATGATGATGGAGATCATGGTGTCATGCCGGTGACAACGATGATCATGAAGCCCCGAAGATGGAGATCAAAAGGAGCAAATGATATTGGCCATATCATGTCACCATTTGATCGCATGTGATGTTTATCATGTTTTACATCTTATTTGCTTAGAACGACGGTAGCTTAAATAAGATGATCCCTCGTAATAATTTCAAGAAAGTGTTCCCCCTAATTGTGCACCATTGCGAAGGTTCGTTGTTTCGAAGCACCACGTGATGATCGGGTGTGATAGATTCTAACGTTCGAATACAACGGGTGTAAGCCAGATTTACACACACAATACACTTAGGTTAACTTGACGAGCCTATCATGTACAGACATGGCCTCGGAACACGGAAGACCGAAAGGTCGAGCATGAGTCATATAGAAGATACGATCAACATGAAGATGTTCACCGATGTTGGCTAGTCCGTCTCACGTGATGATCGGACACGGCCTAGTTGACTCGGATCATGTTTCACTTAGATGACTAGAGGGATGTCTATCTAAGTGGGAGTTCATTGAGTAATTTGATTAGATGAACTTAATTATCATGAACTTAGTCTAAAATCTTTACACTATGTCTTGTAGATCAAATGGCCCATGCTAATGTTGCCCTCAACTTCAACGCGTTCCTAGAGAAAACCAAGCTAAAAGACGATGGCAGCAACTATACGGACTGTGTCCGGAACCTGAGGATCATCCTCATAGCTGCCAAGAAAGATTATGTCCTAGAAGCACCGCTAGGTGACGCACCCATCCCAGAGAACCAAGACGTTATGAATGCTTGGCAGTCACATGCTGATGATTACTCCCTCGTTCAGTGCGGCATGCTTTACAGCTTAGAACCGGGGCTCCAAAAGCGTTTTGAGAGACACGGAGCATATGAGATGTTCGAAGAGCTGAAAATGGTTTTCCAAGCTCATGCCCGGGTCGAGAGATATGAAGTCTCCGACAAGTTCTTCAGCTGTAAGATGGAGGAAAATAGTTCTGTCAGTGAGCACATACTCAAAATGTCTGGGTTGCATAACCGCTTGACTCAGCTGGGAGTTAATCTCCCGGATGACGCGGTCATTGACAGAATCCTTCAGTCGCTTCCGCCGAGCTACAAGAGCTTTATGATGAACTTCAATATGCAGGGGATGGAAAAGACCATTCCTGAGGTATATTCAATGCTAAAATCAGCAGAGGTGGAAATAAAAAAG
This sequence comes from Triticum dicoccoides, assembly GCF_002162155.2. NCBI lineage: Eukaryota > Viridiplantae > Streptophyta > Magnoliopsida > Poales > Poaceae > Triticum > Triticum dicoccoides. The sequence continues at coordinate 721,522,820 of NC_041382.1, read as the reverse complement.
GAACATCAAGTGTTGATGGTGAATAAAACCACTAAGTTCAAGAAAGGCAAGGGTAAGAAGAACTTCAAGAAGGACGGCAAGGGAGTTGCCGCGCCCGGTAAGCAAGCTGCTGGGAAGAAGCCAAAGAATGGACCCAAGCCCGAGACTGAGTGTTTTTATTGCAAGGGAAGTGGTCACTGGAAGCGGAATTGCCCCAAATACTTAACGGACAAGAAGGCCGGCAACACTAAAGGTATATGTGATATACATGTAATTGATGTGTACCTTACCAGTACTCGTAGTAGCTCCTGGGTATTTGATACCGGTGCGGTTGCTCACATTTGTAACTCAAAGCAGGAGCTGCGGAATAAGCGGAGACTGGCGAAGGACGAGGTGACGATGCGGTCGGGAATGGTTCCAAGGTCGATGTGATCGCCGTCGGCACGCTGCCTCTACATTTACCTACAGGATTAGTTTTAAACCTCAATAATTGTTATTTAGTGCCAGCTTTGAGCATGAACATTGTATCAGGATCTCGTTTAATTCGAGATGGCTACTCATTTAAATCTGAGAATAATGGTTGTTCTATTTATATGAGAGATATGTTTTATGGTCATGCTCCATTGGTGAATGGTTTATTCTTAATGAATCTCGAGTGTAATGTTACACATATTCATAGTGTGAATACCAAAAGATGTAAGGTTGATAATGATAGTCCCACATACTTGTGGCACTGCCGCCTTGGTCACATAGGTGTCAAACGCATGAAGAAGCTCCATGCCGATGGACTTATGGAGTCTCTTGATTACGAATCATTTGACACGTGCGAACCATGCCTCATGGGTAAAATGACCAAGACTCCCTTCTCAGGAACAATGGAGCGAGCAACCAACTTATTGGAAATCATACATACTGATGTGTGCAGTGCAATGAGTGTTGAGGCTCGCGGTGGCTATCATTATGTTCTCACCCTCACTGATCACTTGAGTAGATATGGGTATGTCTACTTAATGAAACACAAGTCTGAGACCTTTGAAAAGTTCAAGGAATTTCAGAGTGAGGCTGAGAATCAACGTGACAGGAAAATCAAGTTCTTGCGATCAGATCGTGGGGGGGAATACTTGAGTCACGAATTTGGCACACACTTAAGAAAATGTGGAATAGTTTCACAACTCACGCCGCCTGGAACACCTCAGCGTAATGGTGTGTCCAAACGTTGTAATCGCACTCTATTGGATATGGTGCGATCTATGAAGTCTCTTACCGATCTACCGCTGTCATTTTGGGGCTATGCTTTAGAGACTGCCGCATTCACTTTAAATAGGGCTCCGTCGAAATCCATTGAGACGACACGGCATGAATTATGGTTTGGGAAGAAACCTAAGCTGTCGTTTCTAAAAGTTTGGGGATGCGATGCTTATGTCAAGAAACTTCAACCTGAAAAGCTCGAACCCAAATCGGAAAAATGCGTCTTCATAGGATACCCTAAAGAAACTATTGGGTATACCTTCTACCTCAGATCCAAAGGCAAGATCTTTGTTGTCAAGAATGGGTCCTTTCTAGAGAAAGAGTTTCTCCCGAAAGAAATAAGTGGGAGGAAAGTAGAACTTGATGAAGTATTACCTCTTGAACCGGTAAGTGGCGCAGCTCAAGAAAATGTTCCTGAGGTGCCTGCACCGACTAGAGAGGAAGTTAATGATGATGATCATGAAACTTCAGATCAAGTTGCTACTGAACTTCGTAGGTCCACGAGGACACGTTCCGCACCAGAGTGGTACGGCAACCCTGTCTTGGAAATCATGTTGGTAGACAACGGTGAATCTTCGAACTATGAAGAAGCGATGGCGGGCCCGGATTCTGACAAATGGCTGGAAGCCATGAAATCCGAGATAGGATCCATGTATGAAAACGAAGTATGGACTTTATATGACTTGCCCGTTGATCGGCGAGCCATAGAAAATAAATGGATCTTTAAGAAGAAGACAGACGCGGATGGTAATGTAACCATCTATAAAGCCCGGCTTGTCGCTAAGGGTTATCAACAAGTTCAAGGGGTTGACTACGATGAGGCTTTTTCACCCATAGTGAAGCTAAAGTCCGTCCGAATCATGTTAGCGATTGCCGCATTCTATGATTATGAGATATGGCAAATGGACGTCAAAACGACATTCCTTAATGGTTTCCTTAAGGAAGAACTGTATATGATGTAGCCGGAAGGTTTTGTCGATCCTAAGAATGCTAACAAGGTGTGCAAGCTCCAACGCTCGATTTATGGGCTGGTGCAAGCATCTCGGAGTTGGAACATTTGTTTTGATGAGATGATCAAAGCGTTTGGGTTTACGCAGACTTATGGAGAAGCCTGCATTTACAAGAAAGTGAGTGGGAGCTCTGTAGCATTTCTCATATTGTATGTGGATGACATACTATTGATGGGAAATGATATAGAATTCTTGGAAAGCATAAAGGCCTACTTGAACAAGTGTTTTTCAATGAAGGATCTTGGAGAAGCTGCTTATATATTAGGCATCAAGATCTATAGAGATAGATCGAGACGCCTCATTGGTCTTTCACAGAGTACGTACCTTGACAAGATATTGAAGAAGTTCAAAATGGGTCAGTCAAAGAAGGGGTTCTTGCCTGTATTGCAAGGTACGAGATTGAGCACGGCTCAATGCCCGACCACGACAGAAGATAGAGAAAAGATGAGTGTCATCCCCTATGCCTCGGCCATAGGGTCTGTCATGTATGCTATGCTGTGTACCAGACCTGATGTAAACCTAGCCGTAAGTTTGGTAGGAAGGTACCAAAGTAATCCCGGCATGGAACACTGGACAGCGGTCAAGAATATCCTGAAGTACCTGAAGAGGACTAAGGATATGTTTCTCGTTTATGGAGGTGACGAAGAGCTCGTCGTAAAGGGTTACGTCGATGCTAGCTTCGACACAGATCTGGATGACTCTAAGTCACAAACCGGATACATGTATATTTTGAATGGTGGGGCAGTAAGCTGGTGTAGTTGCAAGCAAAGCATTGTGGCGGGATCTACATGTGAAGCGGAGTACATGGCAGCTTCGGAGGCAGCACAAGAGGCAATCTGGGTGAAGGAGTTCATTACCGACCTAGGAGTCATACCCAATGCATCGGGCCCGATGACTCTCTTCTATGACAACATTGGAGCTATTGCCCTTGCCAAGGAGCCCACGTTTCACAGGAAGACCAGGCATATCAAGCGTCGCTTCAACTCCATTCATTGACTAAACCTCTCCCTAGAGCAAAACATGATCAACACCAGAACTGCATGGGTGTTCGATTCATCACAATGTAACTAGACTATTGACTCTAGTGCAAGTGGGAGACTGTTGGAAATATGCCCTAGAGGCAATAATAAAATGGTTATTATTATATTTCCTTGTTCATGATAATTGTCTATTGTTCATGCTATAATTGTGTTATCCGGAAATCGTAATACATGTGTGAATACATAAACCACAACACGTCCTTAGTGAGCCTCTAGTTGACTAGCTCGTTGATCAAATGATAGTCATGGTTTCCTGACTATGGACATTGGATGTCATTGATAACAGGATCACATCATTAGGAGAATGATGTGATGGACAAGACCCAATCCTAAGCATAGCTCAAAGATCGTGTAGTTCATTTGCTATAGCTTTTCCGAATGTCAAGTATCATTTCCTTAGACCATGAGATTATGCAACTCCCGGATACCGTAGGAGTGCTTTGGGTGTGCCAAACGTCACAACGTAACTGGGTTACTATAAAGGTACACTACAGGTATCTCCGAAAGTGTCTATTGGGTTGGCACGAATCGAGACTAGGATTTGTCACTCCGTATGACGGAGAGGTATCTCTGGGCCCACTCGGTAATGCATCATCATAATGAGCTCAATGTGACCAAGTGGTTGATCACAGGATCATGCATTATGGTACGAGTAAAGTGACTTGCCGGTAATGAGATTGAACGAGGTATTGGGATACCGATGATCGAGTCTCGGGCAAGTAACATACCGATTGGCAAAGGGAATTGTATACGGATTGATTGAATCCTCGACATCGTGGTTCATCCAATGAGATCATCGAGGAGCATGTGGGAGCCAACATGGGTATCCAGATACCGCTATTGGTTATTGACCGGAGAGTCGTCTCGGTCATGTCTGCGTGTCTCCCGAACCCATAGGGTCTACACACTTAAGGTTCGGTGATGCTAGGGTTGTTGAGATATTAGTATACGGTAACCCGAAAGTTGTTCGGAGTCCCGAATGAGATCCCGGACTTCACGAGGAGTTCCGGAATGGTCCGGAGGTGAAGATTTATATATAGGAAGTCAAGTCTCGGCCATCGGGAAAGTTTCGGGGGTAATCGGTATTGTACCGGGACCACCGGAAGGGTCCCGGGGGTCCATTGGGTGGGGCCACCTATCCCGGAGGGCCCCATGGGCTGAAATGGGAGGGGAACCAGCCCCTAGTGGGCTGGTGCGCCCCCCTCGGGCCTCCCCCTGCGCCTAGGGATGGAAACCCTAGGGGTGGGGGGCGCCCCACTTGGCTTGGGGGGCAAGCCACCCCCTTGGCCGCCGCCCCCTCTTGGAGATTGGATCTCCTAGGGACGGCGCCCCCTAGGGACCCTATATATAGTGGGGGGGAGGGAGGGCAGCCGCACCCTTGCCCCTGGCGCCTCCCTCTCCCTCCCGTGACACTCCTCCCTCTCCCTAAGCTTGGCGAAGCCCTGCCGAGATCACCGTTGCTTCCACCACCACGCCGTCGTGCTGCTGGATCTTCATCAACCTCTCCTTCCCCCTTGCTGGATCAAGTTGGAGGAGACGTCTCCCCAACCGTACGTGTGTTGAACGCGGAGGTGCCGTCCGTTCGGCGCTAGGTCATCGGTGATTTGGATCACGACGAGTACGACTCCGTCAACCCCGTTCTCTTGAACGCTTCCGCACGCGATCTACAAGGGTATGTAGATGCACTCCCCTCTCCCTCGTTGCTAGATGACTCCATAGATTGATCTTGGTGATGCGTAGAAAATTTTAAAATTCTGGTACGTTCCCCAACACCACTCTGGTGCGGATCTCACTCTGGTTTACCTACGAGGTTCGGTAGTAACTTGATCTGAAGTTACATGATCATCATCATTAGCTTCCTCACTAATTGGTGTAGTAGTCACAGGAACAGATTTCTGTGATGAACTACTTTCCAATAAGGGAGTAAGTACAGTTACCTCATCAAGTTCTACTTTCCTCCCACTCACTTCTTTCGAGAGAAACTCCTTCTCTAGAAAGGATCCATTCTCAGCAATGAATATCTTGCCTTCGGATCTGTGATCGAAGGTGTACCCAATATTTTCTTTTGGTATCCTATGAAGACGCACTTCTCCGATTTGGGTCTGAGCTTATCAGGTTGAAACTTTTTCACATAAGCATTGCATCCTCAAACTTTAAGAAACGATAGCTTGGGTTTCTTGCTAAACCACTGTTCATACGGTGTCATCTCAAGAGATTTAGATGGTGCCCTTTTTAATGTAAATGCAGCTGTCTCTAATGCATAACCCCAAAACGATGGTGGTAAATTGGTAAGAGACATCATAGATTGAACTATATCAAATAAAGTACGGTTATGATGTTCAGACACACCATTACGCTGTGGTGTTCCAGGTGGCGTGAGTTGCGAAACTATTTCGCATTGTTTCAAATGAAGACCAAACTCGTAACTCAAATATTCTCCTCCACGATCAGATCGTAGAAACTTTATTTTCTTGTTACGATGATTTTCCACTTCACTCTGAAATTATATGAACTTTTCAAATGTTTCAGACTTATGTTTCATCAAGTTGATATACACATATCTGCTCAAATCATCTGTGAAGGTCAGAAAACAATGATAACCGCCATGAGTCTCAACACTCATTGGACCGCATACATCGGTATGTATTATTTCCAATAAGTCAGTGGCTCGCTCCATTGTTCTGGAGAACGGAGTCTTAGTCATCTTTCCCATAAGGCATGGTTCGCAACCATCAAAATGATTCATAATCAAGTGATTCCAAAATCCCATCAGCATGGAGTTTCTTCATGCGCTTTACACCAATATGACATAAACGGCAGTGCCACAAATAAGTTGCACTATCATTATTAACTTTGCATCTTTTGGCTTCAATATTATGAATATGTGTATCACTACGATCGAGATCCAACGAACATTTTCATTGGGTCTATGACCATAGAAGGTTTTATTCATGTAAACAGAACAACAATTATTCTCTAACTTAAATGAATAACCGTATTGCAATAAACATGATCAAATCATATTCATGCTCAACGCAAACACCAAATAACATTTATTTAGGTTTAACACTAATCCTGAAAGTATAGGGAGTGTGCGATGATGATCATATCAATCTTGGAACCATTTCCAATACACATCGTCACTTCACCCTGAACTAGTCTCTGTTCATTCTGCAACTCCCGTTTCGAGTTACTATTCTTCGCAACTGAACTAGTATCAAATACTGAGGGGTTGTTATTGATACGTCTCCAACGTATCTATAATTTTTTATTGCTCCATGCTATATTATCTACTGTTTTGGACTATATTGGGCTTTATTTTTCACTTTTATATTATTTTTGGGACTAACCTATTAACCGGAGGCCCAGCCCAGAATTGCTGTTTTTTTCCTATTTCAGTGTTTCGGAGAAACGGAATATCAAACGGAGTCCAAACGGAATGAAACCTTCGGAAACGTGATTTTCTCATCAGATAAGATCCAGGAGACTTGGACCCTCCATCAAGAAAGCCACGAGGCGGCCACGAGGGTGGAGGGCGCGCCCCCTGCCTCGTGGGCCCCTCGAAGCTCCACCGACATACTTCTTCCTCCTATATATATCCACGTACCCCCAAACGATAAGGGGATGGAGCGAAAAACCTAATTCTACCGCCGCAACTTTCTGTATCCACGAGATCCCATCTTGGGGCCTGTTCCGGAGCTCCACCGGAGGGGGCATCGATCACGAAGGGCTTCTACATCATCATCCAAGCCTCTCCGATGAAGTGTGAGTAGTTTACTTCAGACCTACGGGTCCATAGTTAGTAGCTAGATGGCCTCTTCTCTCTTTTTGGATCTCAATACAATGTTCTCCCCCTCTCTCGTGGAGATCTATTCGATGTAATCTTCTTTTTGCGGTGTGTTCGTTGAGACCGATGAATTGTGGGTCTATGATCAAGTCTATCTATGAATAATATTTGAATCTTCTCTGAATTCTTTTATGTATGATTGGTTATCTTTGCAAGTCTCTTCGAATTATTAGTTTAGTTTGGCCTACTAGATTGGTTTTTATTGCCATGGGAGAAGTGCTTAGCTTTGGGTTCGATCTTGCTGTGTCCTTTCCTAGTGACAGAAGGGGCAGCAAGGCACATATTGTATCATTGCCATCGAGGATAACAAGATGGTTTTTTTAATCATATTGCATGAAACTATCCCTCTACATCATGTCATCTTGCTTAGGCGTTACTCTGTTTTTAACTTAATACTCTAGATGCATGATGGATAGCGGTTGATGAGTGGAATAATAGTAGAAGATGCAGGCAGGAGTCGGTCTACTTGTCTCGGACGTGATGCCTATATACATGATCATACTTAGATATTCTCATAACTATGCTCAATTCTGTCAATTGCTCAACAGTAATTTGTTCAACCACCGTAGAATACTTATGCTCTTGAGAGAAGCCACTAGTGAAACCTATGGCCCCGGGGTCTCTTTCTCATCATATCAAACTCCATCACTTTATTATTGCTTTTCTTTTACTTTGCTTTTACTTTTTACTTTGCATCTCTATACCAAAAATACCAAAAATATTATTTATCATCTCTATCAGATCTCACTTTCGTAAGTGACCGTGAAGGGATTGACAACCCCTAAGCGTGTTGGTTGCGTTGAGCTATTGTTTTTGTGTAGGTACGAGGGACTTGTGCATGGCATCCTACCGGATTGATACCTTGGTTCTCAAAAACTGAGGGAAATACTTACGCTACTTTGCTGCATCATCCTCTCCTCTTTGGGGAATCCAACGCGGTGCTCAAGAGGTAGCAGCTATAAACACTAGTAAAGTACACATCAATAACATGTATATCAAATATACCTATGTTCTCTTTGCCATCCTTCTTATCCGCCAATTACTTGGGGTAGTTCCGCTTCCAGTGACCAGTCCCTTTGCAATAGAAGCACTCAGTTTCAGGCTTAGGTCCAGACTTGGGTTTTTTCACTTGAGCAGCAACTTGCTTGTCGTTCTTCTTGAAGTTCCCCTTTCTTCCCTTTGTCCCTTTACTTGAAACTAGTGGTTTTGTTTACCATCAACACTTGATGCTTTTCTTGATTTCTACATTCGTCGATTTCAGCATCACGAAGAGCTTGGGAATCTTTTCCGTTATCCCTTGCATATTATAGTTCATCACGAAGTTCTACTAACTTGGTGATGGTGACTAGAGAATTCTGTCAATCACTATTTTATCTGGAAGATTAACTCCCACTTGATTCAAGTGATTGTAGTACCCAGACAATTTGAGCACATGCTCACTGCTTGAGCTATTCTCCTCTATCTTTTAGCTATAGAACTTGTTGGAGACTTCATATCTCTCAACTCGGGTATTTGCTTGAAATATTAACTCCAACTCCTGGAACATCTCATTGTTGGAAATATGCCCTAGAGGAATAATAAAAAGGTTATTATTATATTTCTTTGTTCATGATAATTGTCTATTGTTCATGCTATAATTGTGTCATCCGGAAATCGTAATACATGTGTGTATACATAGACCACAACACGTCCCTAGTGAGCCTCTAGTTGACTAGCTCGTTGATCAAAAGATAGTCATGGTTTCCTGACTATGGACATTGGATGTCATTGATAACGGGATCACATCATTAGGAGAATGATGTGATGGACAAGACCCAATCCTAAGCATAGCTCAAAGATCGTGTAGTTCGTTTGCTGTAGCTTTTCTGAATGTCAAGTATCATTTCCTTAGACCATGAGATTGTGCAACTCCCGGATACCGTAGGAGTGCTTTGGGTGTGCCAAACATCACAACGTAACTGGGTGACTATAAAGGTACATTACAGGTATCTCCGAAAGTGTCTGTTGGGTTGGCATGAATCGAGACTGGGATTTGTCACTCCGTATGACGGAGAGGTATCTCTGGGCCCACTCGGTAATGCATCATCATAATGAGCTCAATGTGATCAAGTGGTTGATCACATGATCATTCATTATGGTACGAGTAAAGTGACTTGCCGGTAACGAGACTGAACAAGGTATTGGGATACCGACGATCGAGTCTCGGGCAAGTAACGTACCGATTGACAAAGGGAATTGTATATGGATTGATTGAATCCTCGACATCGTGGTTCATCCGATGAGATCATCGTGGAGCTTGTGGGAGCCAACATGGGTATCCAGATCCCACTGTTGGTTATTGACCGGAGAGGCTTCTCGGTCATGTCTGCATGTCTCCCGAACCAGTTGGGTCTACACACTTAAGGTTCGGTGACGCTAGGGTTGTAGAGATATTAGCACACGGTAACCCAAAAGTTCTTTGGAGTCTCGGATGAGATCCCGGACGTCACGAGGAGTTCTGGAATGGTCCGGAGGTAAAGATTCATATATAGGAAGTCCAGTTTCGGCCATCGGGAAGGTTTCGAGGGTCACCGGTATTGTACCGGGACCACCGGAAGGGTCCCGGGGGTCCACCGGGTTGGGCCACCTATCCCGGAGGGCCCCATGGGCTGAAGTGGGAGGGGAACCAGCCCCTGGTGGGCTGGTGCGCCCCCCTTGGGCCTCCCCCTGCACCTAGGGTTGGAAACCCTAGGGGTGGGGGGCGCCACCCTTGCCTTGGGAGGCAAGGCACCCCCTTTGGCCACCGCCCCCTAGGAGATTGGATCTCCTAGGGCCGGCGCCCCCCTAGGCACCCTATATATAGTCCAAACGGAATGAAACCTTCGGAAACGTGATTTTCTCATCAGATAAGATCCAGGAGACTTGGACCCTCCATCAAGAAAGCCACGAGGCGGCCACGAGGGTGGAGGGCGCGCCCCCTGCCTCGTGGGCCCCTCGAAGCTCCACCGACATACTTCTTCCTCCTATATATATCCACGTACCCCCAAACGATCGGGGATGGAGCGAAAAACCTAATTCTACCGCCGCAACTTTCTGTATCCACGAGATCCCATCTTGGGGCCTGTTCCGGAGCTCCACCGGAGGGGGCATTGATCACGGAGGGCTTCTACATCATCATCCAAGCCTCTCCGATGAAGTGTGAGTAGTTGACCTACGGGTCCATAGTTAGTAGCTAGATGGCCTCTTCTCTCTTTTTGGATCTCAATACAATGTTCTCCCCCTCTCTCGTGGAGATCTATTCGATGTAATCTTCTTTTTGCGGTGTGTTTGTTGAGAACGATGAATTGTGGGTTTATGATCAAGTCTATCTATGAATAATATTTGAATCTTCTCTGAATTCTTTTATGTATGATTGGTTATCTTTGCAAGTCTCTTCGACATATTAGTTTAGTTTGGCCTACTAGATTGGTTTTTCTTGCCATGGGAGAAGTGCTTAGCTTTGGGTTCGATCTTGCTGTGTCCTTTCCTAGTGACAGAAGGGGCAGCAAGGCACATATCGTATCATTGCTATCAAGGATAACAAGATGGTTTTTTTAATCATATTGCATGAAACTATCCCTCTACATCATGTCATCTTGCTTAAGGCATTACTCTGTTTTTAACTTAATACTCTAGATGCATGCTAGATAGCGGTCGATGAGTGGAGTAATAGTAGTAGATGCAGGCAGGAGTCGGTCTACTTGTCTCGGACGTGATGCCTATATACATGATCATACCTAGATATTCTCATAACTATGCTCAATTCTGTCAATTGCTCAACAGTAATTTGTTCAACCATCGTAGAATACTTATGCTCTTGAGAGAAGCCACTAGTGAAACCTATGTCCCTGGGGTCTCTTTCTCATCATATCAAACTCCATCACTTTATTATTGCTTTTCTTTTACTTTGCTTTTACTTTTTACTTTGCATCTCTATACCAAAAATACCAAAAATATTATTTATCATCTCTATCAGATCTCACTTTCGTAAGTGACCGTGAAGGGATTGACAACCCCTAAGCGTGTTGGTTGCGTTGAGCTATTGTTTTTGTGTAGGTATGAGGGACTTGTGCGTGGCATCCTACCGGATTGATACCTTGGTTCTCAAAAACTGAGGGAAATACTTACGCTACTTTGCTGCATCATCCTCTCCTCTTCGGGGAAATCCAACGCAGTGCTCAAGAGGTTGCAGCTATAAACACTAGTAAAGTACACATTAATAACATGTATATCAAATATACCTATGTTCTCTTTGCCATCCCTATTATCCGCCAATTACTTGGGGTAGTTCCGCTTCCAGTGACCAGTCCCTTTGCAGTAGAAGCACTAAGTTTCAGGCTTAGGTCCAGACTTGGGTTTTTTTCACTTGAGCAGCAACTTGCTTGCCGTTCTTCTTGAAGTTCCCCTTTTTCCCTTTGTCCCTTTACTAGAAACTAGAAGTTTTGTTTACCATCAACACTTGATGCTTTTCTTGATTTCTACATTTGTCGATTTCAGCATCACGAAGAGCTTGGGAATCGTTTCCGTTATCCCTTGCATATTATAGTTCATCACGAAGTTCTACTAACTTGGTGATGGTGACTAGAGAATTCTGTCAATCACTACTTTATCTGGAAGATTAACTCCCACTTGATTCAAGTGATTGTAGTACCCAGACAATCTGAGCACATGCTCACTGCTTGAGCTATTCTCCTCCATCTTTTAGCTATAGAACTTGTTGGAGACTTCATATCTCTCAACTCGGGTATTTTCTTGAAATATTAACTTCAACTCCTGGAACATCTCATTGTTGGAAATATGCCCTAGAGGAATAATAAAATGGTTATTATTATATTTCTTTGTTCATGATAATTGTCCATTGTTCATGCTATAATTGTGTTATCCGGAAATCGTAATACATGTGTGAATACATAGACCACAACACGTCCCTAGTGAGCCTCTAGTTGACTAGCTCGTTGATCAAAAGATAGTCATGGTTTCCTGACTATGGACATTGGATGTCATTGATAACGAGATCACATCATTAGGAGAATGATGTGATGGACAAGACCCAATCCTAAGAATAGCTCAAAGATCGTGTAGTTCGTTTGCTGTAGCTTTTCTGAATGTCAAGTATCATTTCCTTAGACCATGAGATTGTGCAACTCCCGGATACCGTAGGAGTGCTTTGGGTGTGCCAAACATCACAACGTAACTGGGTGACTATAAAGGTACATTACAGGTATCTCCGAAAGTGTCTGTTGGGTTGGCATGAATCGAGACTGGGATTTGTCACTCCGTATGACGGAGAGGTATCTCTGGGCCCACTCGGTAATGCATCATCATAATGAGCTCAATGAGCTATTGTACCGGGACCACCGGAAGGGTCCCGGGGGTCCACCGGGTTGGGCCACCTATCCCGGAGGGCCCCATGGGCTGAAGTGGGAGGGGAACCAGCCCCTGGTGGGCTGGTGCGCCCCCCTTGGGCCTCCCCCTGCACCTAGGGTTGGAAACCCTAGGGGTGGGGGGCGCCACCCTTGCCTTGGGAGGCAAGGCACCCCCTTTGGCCACCGCCCCCTAGGAGATTGGATCTCCTAGGGCCGGCGCCCCCCTAGGCACCCTATATATAGTGGGGGGGGGAGGGAGGGCTGCGCACCCAAGCCCCTGGCCTCTCCCTCTCCCTCCCGTGACACTCCTCTGTCTCCCTGCGCTTGGCGAAGCCCTGCCGAGATCACCGTTGCTTCCACCACCACGCCGTCGTGCTGCTGGATCTTCATCAACCTCTCCTTCCCCCTTGCTGGATCAAGAAGGAGGTGACGTCTCCCAACCGTACGTGTGTTGAACGCGGAGGTGCTGTCCGTTCGGCACTTGGTCATCGGTGATTTGGATCACGTCGAGTACGACTCCATCAACCCCGTTCTCTTGAACGCTTCCGCGCGCGATCTACAAGGGTATGTAGATGCACTCCTCTCTCCCTCGTTGCTAGATGACACCATAGATTGATCTTGGTGATGCGTAGAAATTTTTTAAAATTCTGCTACGTTCCCCAACACTCATATGGTCCATGACGTTCAAAACGTCTTTGAAGTCCCGATTCTAAGCCATTTAAGCATGGTGCACTAAACTATCAAGTAGTCATCATATTGAGCTAGCCAAACATTCATAACATCTGCATCTGCTCCTGCAATAGGTTTGTCACCTAGCAGTGCATCAAGGACATAATTCTTCTGTGCAGCAATGAGGATAAACCTCAGATCACAGATCCAATCCACATCATTGCTACTAACATCTTTCAACTTTGTTTTCTCTAGGAACATATAAAAAATAAAACAGGCGAGCTAAACACGAGCTATTGATCTACAACATAGATATGCTAATACTACCAGGACTTAGTTCATGATAAATTTAAGTTCAATTAATCATATTATTTAAGAACTCCCACTTAGATAGACATCCCTCTAATCCTCTAAGTGATCACGTGATCCATATCAACTAAACCATAACCGATCATCACGTGAAATGGAGTAGCTTTCAATGGTGAACATCACTATGTTGATCATATCTACTATATGATTCACGCTCGACCTTTCGGTCTCAGTGTTCCGAGGCCATATCTGCATATGCTAGGCTCGTCAAGTTTAACCTGAGTATTCTGCGTGTGCAAAACTGGCTTGCACCCGTTGTAGATGGACGTAGAGCTTATCACACCCGATCATCGCGTGGTGTCTGGGCACGACGAACTTTGGCAACGGTGCATACTCAGGGAGAACACTTTTATCTTGAAATTTAGTGAGAGATCATCTTATAATGCTACCGTCAATCAAAGCAAGATAAGCTGCACAAAAGATAAACATCACATGCAATCAATATAAGTGATATGATATGGTCATCATCATCTCGTGCTTGTGAACTCCATCTCCGAAGCATCGTCATGATCACCATCGTCATCGGCGCGACACCTTGATATCCATCGTAGCATCATTGTCGTCTTGCCAATCTTATGCTTCTACGACTATCACTACTGCTTAGTGATAAAGTAAAGCATTACAGGGCAATTGCATTGCATACAATAAAGCGACAACCATATGGCTCCTGCCAGTTGCCGATAACTCGGTTACAAAACATGATCATCTCATACAATAAAATTTAGCATCGTGTCTTGACCATATCACATCACAACATGTCCTACAAAAACAAGTTAGACGTCCTCTACTTTGTTGTTGCAAGTTTTACGTGGCTGCTACTGGGCTTAGCAAGAACCATTCTTGCCTACGCATCAAAACCACAACGATAGTTCGTCAAGTTGGTGCAGTTTTAGCCTTCGCAAGGACCGGGCGTATCCACACTCGGTTCAACTAAAGTTGAAGAAACTGACACCCGCCAGCCACTTGTGTGCAAAGCACGTCGGTAGAACCAGTCTCGCATATGCGTAATGTCGGTCCGGGCGCTTCATCCAACAATACCGCCGAACCAAAGTATGACATGCTGGTAAGCAGTATGACTTATATCGCCACAACTCACTTGTGTTCTACTCATGCATATGACATCTACGCATAAAACCTGGCTCGGATGCCACTGTTGGGTAACGTAGTAATTTCAAAAAAATTCCTACGCACACGTAGGATCATGGTGATGCATAGCAAAGAGAGGGGAGAGTGTTGTCTACTTACCCTCGTAGACCGTTCGCAGAAGCGTTATATCAACGCGGTTGATGTAGTCATACGTCTTCACGATCCGACCGATCCAAGTACCGAAAGCACGGCACCTCCGAGTTCTGCACACGTTCGGCTCGGTGACGTCCTCGCCTTCTCGATCTAGCAAGAGGGGCGAAGTAGTAGATGAGTTCCGGCAGCACGACAGCATGGTGACGGTGTTGGGAAGAACAATCTCCGCAGGGCTTCGCCTAAGCACTACGAAAACTATGACGGAGGAAAAAATAGAGGGGACGGGGTAGCCGGCACACGGCTTGGTGTTTCTTGATGTTTCTTTGGTGCTAGCCATGCCCCTCTATTTATATGTTGAGCCCTGGGGTCGAAACTTGGAGCAAAAGCCTCCTCAAAGTCGGTTTTGCCCGAAAGGCAAGAGTCCCACTCGGACTCCAGGACCAAACGCCAAAATCCTTGGCGTCTGGCCTAGACGCCATGGGCCTCGGCGTCTAGCCCAGTGCAAGACGCCAGGGTCTCCAGCGTTTGGCCCCCTGGCCTCCGCAAAACTCCTTTTGCACCGACTTATAGCCTCGTGGGCCTGACCCCTTGGCCTAACCATATCATCCAATATATGAATCCTTACCTCCGGACCATTCCGGAGCTCCTCGTCATGTCCGTGATCTAATCTGGGACTCCGAACAACATTCGGTCACAAACATACATAACTCATATAATACTATATCGTCAACGAACGTTTAAGCGTGCGGACCCTACGGGTTCGAGAACTATGTAGACATGACCGAGACACCTCAATGGTCAATAACCAATAGCGGGACCTGGATGCCCATATTGGCTCCTACATATTCTACGAAGATCTTGATTGGTCAGGCCGCATAACAACATACGTTGTTCCCTTTGTCATTGGTATGTTACTTGCCCGAGATTCGATCATCGGTATCTCAATACCTAGTTCAATCTCATTACCGGCAAGTCTCTTTACTCGTTCCATCATACATCATCCCGCAACTAACTCATTAGTTGCAACACTTGCAAGGCTTATAGTGATGTGCATTACCGAGTGGGCCCAGAGATACCTCTCTGATAATCGGAGTGACAAATCCTAATCTTGAAATACGCCAACCCAACAAGTACCTTCGGAGACACATGCAGTGCACCTTTATAATCACCTAGTTACGTTGTGATGTTTGGTGGAACACAAAGTGTTCCTCCGGTAAACGGGAGTTGCATAATCTCATAGTCATAGGAACATGTATAAGTCATGAAGAAAGCAATAGCAACAAACTAAACGATCAAGTGCTAAGCTAACGGAATGGGTCAAGTCAATCACATCATTCTCCTAATGATGTGATCTTGTTAATCAAATGACAACTCATGTCTATGGTTAGGAAACATAACCATCTTTGATCAACGAGCTAGTCAAGTAGAGGCATACTAGTGACACTCTGTTTGTCTATGTATTCACACATGTATTATGTTTCCGGTTAATACAATTCTAGCATGAATAATAAACATTTATCATGATATAAGTAAATAAATAATAACTTTATTATTGCCTCTAGGGCATATTTCCTTCACAAAAGTACCGAACGTGAATCATATGAACGTGATGAAAACTAGCTTGACGATATTCCCATGTGTCCTCGGGAGTGCTTTTCTCTATATAAGAGTTTGTCCAGGCTTGTCCTTTGCTACAAAAAAGATTAGGCCACCATGCTGCACTTTATTTACTTTTGTTACTTGTTGCTCGTTACAAATTATCCTATCACAAAACTATCTGTTAGCACTTATTTCAGTACTTGCAGATAATACCTTGCTCGATACCGCTTATCATTTCCTTCTGCTCCTCGTTGGATTCGACACTCTTACTTATTGAAAGGACTACGATAGATCCCCTATACTTGTGGGCCATCAAGACTCTTTTCTGGCGCCGTTGCCGGGGAGTGAAGCGCCTTTGGTAGGTGGAATTTGGTAAGGAAAAATTTATATAGTGTGCTAAAATTTACTGTCACTTGTTACTGAAGGAAATATGCCCTAGAGGCAATAATAAAGTTATTATTTATTTCCTTATATCATGATAAATGTTTATTATTCATGCTTGAATTGTATTAACCAGAAACATAATACATGTGTGAATACATAGACAAACAAAGTGTCACTAGTATGCCTCTACTTGAGTAGCTCATTGATCAAAGATGGTTATGTTTCCTAACCATAGACATGAGTTGTCATTTGATTAACGGGATCACATCATTAGGAGAATGATGTGATTGACTTGACCCATTCCGTTACCATAGCACTTGATCGTTTAGTTTGTTGCTATTGCTTTCTTCATAACTTATACATGTTCCTATGACTATGAGATTATGCAACTCCCGTTTACCGGAGGAACACTTTGTGTGCCACCAAACATCACAACGTAACTGGGTGATTATAAAGGTGCTCTACAGGTGTCTCCGAAGGTACTTGTTGGGTTGGCGTATTTCGAGATTAGGATTTGTCACTCCGATTGTCAGAGAGGTATCTCTGGGCCCTCTCGGTAATGCACATCACTTAAGCCTTGCAAGCATTGCAACTAATGAGTTAGTTGCAGGATGATATATTACGGAATGAGTTAAGAGACTTGCCGGTAACGAGATTGAACTAGGTATTGAGATATCGATGATCGAATCTCGGGCAAGTAACATAACAATGACAAAGGGAACAACGTATGTTGTTATGCGGTCTAACCGATAAAGATCTTCGTGGAATATGTGGGAGCCAATATGAGCATCCAGGTTCCGCTATGGGTCATTGACCGGAGATGTGTCTCGGTCATGTCTACATTGTTCTCGAACCCGTATGGTCCGCACGCTTAAGGTTTCCATGACAGTTATATTACGAGTTTATGAGTTTTGATGTACCGAAGGAGTTCGGAGCCCCGGATGAGATTGGGGACATGACGAGGAGTCTCGAAATGGTCGAGACGTAAAGATCGATATATTGGATGACTATATTCGGACATCGGAAAGGTTCCGAGTGATTCGGGTATTTTTCGAAGTACCGGAGAGTTACGGGAATACATATTGGGCCTTATTGGGCCATAAGGAAAAGGGCCTCAAGGGTGGCCACACCCCTCCCCTTGGCCTGGTCCGAATTGGACTAGGGAAGGGGGGGGGGCCTTCCTTCCTTCTCCTTTTCCCTTCCCTTTCCTTCCCTCCTACTCCTACTACTTGGAAGGGCTCCTAGTTCTACTAGGAAAGGGGGAATCCTACTCCCGGTGGGAGTAGGACTCCCCTAGGGCGCGCCATAGAGAGGGCCGGCCCCTTCCCTCCTCCACTCCTTTATATACGTGGCCAGGGGCACCCCATAGACACACAAGTTGATCTTCGTGATCGTTCTCTTAGCCGTGTGCAGTGCCCCCCTCCACCATAATCCTTGATAATATTGTAGCGGTGCTTAGGCGAAGCCCTGCGACAGTAGAACATCAAGATCATCACCACGCCGTCGTGCTGACGGAACTCTTCCCCGACACTTTGCTGGATCGGAGTCCGGGGATCGTCATCGAGCTGAACGTGTGCTAGAACTCGGAGGTGCCGTAGTTTCGGTGCTTGATCGGTCGGGCCGTGAAGACATACGACTACATCAACCGCGTTGTGCTAACGCTTCCGCTTCCGGTCTATGAGGGTACGTAGACAACACTCTCCCCTCTCGTTGCTATGCATCATCATGATCTTGCGTGTGCATAGGATTTTTTTTTGAAATTATTACGTTCCCCAATAGTGGCATCAGAGCCTAGGTTTTATGCGTTGATGTTATGCACGAGTAGAACACAAGTGAGTTGTGGGCGATATAAGTCATACTGCTTACCAACATGTCATACTTTGGTTCAGCGGTATTGTTGGATGAAGCAGCCCGGACCGACATTACGCGCACGCTTACGCGAGACTGGTTCTACTGACGTGCTTTGCACACAGGTGGCTGGCGGGTGTCAGTTTCTCCAACTTTAGTTGAACCGAGTGTGGCTACGCCCGGTCCTTGTGAAGGTTAAAACAGCACAAACTTGACAAACTATCGTTGTGGTTTTGATGCGTAGGTAAGAACAGTTCTTGCTAAGCCTAGTAGCAGCCACGTAAAACTTGCAACAACAAAGTAGAGGACATCTAACTTGTTTTTGCAGGGCATGTTGTGATGTGATATGGTCAAGACGTGATGAGATAAAAGTTGTTGTATAAGATGATCATGTTTTGTTGAAGTTATCGGCAACTAGCAGAAGCCTTATGGTTGTCTCTTTATTGCATAAGATGCAAGCGCCAAATAATTGTTTTACTTTATCGCTATGCGATAGCAATAGTTGCAAGAGCAATAGTTGGCGAGACGCCCTTCTGATGACACATTGATATAGATCAAGATGATGGAGATCATGGTGTCATACCGGTGACAATAGAGATCATGACGGTACTTTGAAGATGGAGATCAAAGGCGCAAGATGATCATGGCCATATCATGTCACATATTTTTATTGCATGTGATGTTTATCATTTATACATCTTATTTTGCTTAGTTCGATAGTAGCTTTATAAGATGATCTCTCACTAAATTATCAAGGTATTAGTGTTCTCCCTGAGTATGCACCGTTGTGAAAGTTCTTCGTGCCGAGACACCACGTGATGATCGGGTGTGATAGGCTCTACGTTCAAATACAACGGGTGCTAAACAGTTGCACACGCGGAATACTCAGGTTAAACTTGACGAGCCTAGCATATAACAGATATGGCCTTGGAACACGGAGACCGAAAGGTCGAGTGTGAATCATATAGTAGATATGATCAACATAGTGATGTTCACCATTGAAACTACTCCATCTCACATGATGATCGGACATGGTTTAGTTGATATGGATCACGTGATCACTTAGAAGATTAGCGGGATCTCTATCTAAGTGGGAGTTCTTAAGTAATATGATTAATTGAACTTTAATTTATCATGAACTTAGTCCTGGTAGTATTAGCATATCTATGTTGTAGATCAATAGCTCACGATGTTGCTCCCTGTTTATTTTTGATATGTTCCTAGAGAAAACTAAGTTGAAAGATGTTAGTAGCAATGATGCGGATTGGATCCGTGATCCGAGGATTATCCTCATTGCTGCATAGAAGAATTATGTCCTTGATGCACCGCTAGGTGACAGACCTATTGCAGGAGCATATGCAGACGTTATGAACGTTTGGCTAGCTCAATACGATGACAACTTGATAGTTTAGTGCACCATGCTTAACGGCTTAGAATCGGGACTTCAAAGACGTTTTGAACGCCATGGACCATATGAGATGTTCCAGGAGTTGAAGTTAATATTTCAAGCAAATACCCGAGTTGAGAGATATGAAGTCTCC
The DNA here is from genome assembly GCF_002162155.2 of Triticum dicoccoides. Classification (NCBI taxonomy): domain Eukaryota; kingdom Viridiplantae; phylum Streptophyta; class Magnoliopsida; order Poales; family Poaceae; genus Triticum; species Triticum dicoccoides. The sequence goes on along the minus strand of NC_041382.1, from coordinate 721,502,663 downwards.
AACAAGTTCTATAGCCAAAAGATGGAGGAGAATAGCTCAAGCAGTGAGCAGGTGCTCAGATTATCTCGGTACTACAATCGCTTGAACCAAGTGGGAGTTAATCTTCTAGATAAAATAGTGATTGACAGAATTCTCTAGTCACCATCACCAAGTTAGTAGAACTTCGTGATGAACTATAATATGCAAGGGATGATGAAAACAATTCCCAAGCTTTTCGCGATGCTAAAATCGGTGAAGGTAGAAATCAAGAAAAACATCAAGTGTTGATGGTTGGCAAGACCACTAGTTTCAAGAGAAAGGGCAAAGGGAAGAGGGGGAACTTCAAGAAGAACAGCAAGCAAGTTGCTGCTCAAGTGAAGAAGCCCAAGTCTAGTCCTAAGCCTGAGACTAAGTGCTTCTACTGCAAATGGACTGGTCACTAGAAGTGGAACTGCCCCAAGTATTTGGCGGATAAGAAGGATGGCAAAGTGAACAAAGGTATATTTGATATACAGATTATTGATGTGTAGTTTACTAGTGTTCATAGCAACCCCTCGGTATTTGATACTGGTTCAGTTGCTAAGAATAGTAACTCGAAATGGGAGTTGCAGAATGAACATAGACTAGTTAAGGGTGAAGTGACGATGTGTGTTGGAAGTGGTTCCAGGAATGATATGATCATCATCGCACACTCCCTATACTTTTGGGATTAGTGTTGAACCTAAATAAGTGTTATTTGGTGTTTGCGTTGAGCATGAATATGATTTGATCATGTTTATTGCAAACGGTTATTCATTTAAGTAAGAGAATAAATTGTTGTTCTGTTTACATGAATAAAACCTTATATGGTTACACACCCAATGAAAATGGTTCGTTGGATCTCGATCATAGTGATACACATATTCATAATATTGAAACCAAAAGATGCAAAGTTAATAATGATGGTGCAATTTATTTGTGGCACTACCGTTTAGGTCATATTGGTGTAAAGTGCATGAAGAAAATCCATGCTGATGGGCTTTTGGAATCACTTGATTATGAATCAGTTGATGCTTGCGAACCATGCCTCATGGGCAAGATGACTAAGACTCCGTTCTCCAGAACAATGGAGCGAGCAACATATTTGTTGGAAATCATACATACTGATGTATGTGGTCCGATGAATATTGAGGCTCGTGGCAGGTATCATTATTTTCTGATCTTCGCAGATGATTTGAGCAGATATGAGTATATCTACTTGATGAAACACAAGTCTAAAACATTTGAAAAGTTCAAAGAATTTCAGAGTGAAGTGGAGAATCATCGTAACAAAAATGAAAGTTTCTACGATATGATCGCAGAAGTAAAATATTTGAGTTACGAGTTTGGCGTTCAGTTAAAAACAATGTGAAATAGTTTCACTACTCACGCCACCTGGAACACCACAGCATAATGGTGTGTCCGAACGTCATAACCGTACTTTATTAGATATGGTGCGATCTATGATGTCTCTTACCGATCTACCACTATCGTTTTGGGGTTATGCATTAGAGACAGCTGCATTCACGTTAAATAGGGCACCATCTAAATCCGTTGAGACGACACCGCATGAACTATGGTTTGGCAAGAAACCTAAGCTGTCATTTCTTAAAGTTTGAGGTTGCAATGCGTATGTGAAAAAGTTTCAACCTGATAAGCTCTAACCCAAATCGGAGAAGTACGTCTTCATAGGATACCCAAAATAAAATGTTGGGTACACCTTCTATCACAGATCCGAAGGCAATATATTGGTTGCTTTGAATGGATCCTTTCTAGAAAAGGAGTTTCTCTCGAAAGAAGTGAGTGGGAGGAAAGTAGAACTTGATGAGGTAACTGTACCTGCTCCTTATTGGAAAGTAGTTCATCACAGAAATCTGTTCCTGTGACTACTACACCGATTAGTGAGGAAGCTAATGATGATGATCATGTAACTTCAGATCAAGTTACTACAGAACCTCGTAGGTAAACCAGAATGAGATCCGCACCAGAGTGGTACGGTAATCCTGTTCTGGAGGTCATGTTACTTGACCATGACGAGCCTACGAACTACGAGGAAGTGATGATGAGCCCAGATTCCGCGAAATGGCTTGAGGCCATGAAATCTGAGATGAGATCCATGTATGAAAACAAAGTATGGACTTTGATTGACTTGCCCAATGATCGGCGAGCCAATGAGATTAAATGGATCTTCAAGAGGAAGACGGACGCTGATAGTAGTGTTACTATCTACAAAGCTAGAATTGTCGCAAAAAGGTTTTCGACAAGTTCAAGGTGTTGACTATGATGAGAGTTTCACACTCGTATCTATGCTTAAGTCTGTCCGAATCATGTTAGCAATTGCCGCATTTTATGAAATCTGGCAAATGGATAAACAAAACTGCATTCCTTAATGGATTTATTAAAGAAGAGTTGTATATGATGCAACCAGAAGGTTTTGTCAATCCTAAAGGTACTAACAAAATATGCAAGCTCCAGCGATCCATCTATGGACTGGTGCAAGCATCTCGGAGTTGGAATATATGCTTTGATAAGTTGATCAAAGCATATAGTTTTATACAGACTTGCGGTGAAGCCTGTATTTACAAGAAAGTGAGTGGGAGCACTACAACATTTCTGATAAGTATATGTGAAAGACATATTGTTGATCGGAGATAATGTAGAATTATTCTGCAAAGCATAAAGGAATGTTTGAAAGGAGTTTTTCAAAGAAATACCTCGGTGAAGCTGCTTACATATTGAGCATCAAGATCTATAGAGATAGATCAAAACGCTTGATAAGTTTTTCAATGAGTACATACCTTGACGAGATTTTGAAGTAGTTCAAAATGGAACAGTCAAAGAAGGAGTTCTTGCCTGTGTCACAAAGGTGTGAAGTTGAGTAAGACTCATAACCCGACCACGGCAGAAGATAGAGAGAGAATGAAAGTCATTCCCTATGCCTCAACCATAGGTTCTATAAAGTATGCCATGTTGTGTACCAGACTGTTACTTCCTCGATGCGGCTATATCTCCTACGTGTCGAAGCACGACTTAGAGGCATAACCGCATTGAAAGCAATGTCGCAAGTAAGGCAATCTTCACAACATCCCATGTAAATAGATAATAAAAAGGGAAGGTACATAGTTGGCTTACACTCGCCACGTCAAAAAAGTACATAAATAGCATTACATCATCCAATCACTCATGGCCCGACTACGGTGCCAAAATAAAATATCAACCCAACATGCGACATGGTCCCGATCGCCCCAACTGGGCACCACTACTGATCATCAGGGAAAGACACATAGTAACGACGAGAAGCTTCATCGAACTCCCACTTGAGCTCAAGCGCATCATCTGGAATGGAGTCATCAAGCCCTACATCTGGTTTGGAAGTAATCTGTGAGCCACAGGGACTCAGCAATCTCGCACCCTCGCGACCAAGACTATTTAAGCTTATAGGTAAGGCAAGGTAATATGTGGAGCTGCAGCAAGCGACTAGCATATATGGTGGCTAACTTGTTCGCAAAAGAGAGCGAGAAGAGAAGGCAAAGCGCGAACAAATAACTAAAGAACAACCTGCGGCAAGCATTACTCCAACACCATGTTCACTTCCCGGACTCCGCCGAGAAGAGACCATCACGGTAACTCACATAGTTGATTCATTTTAATTAAGTTAAGGTTCAAGTTATCTACAACCGGACATTAACAAATTCCCATCTGTCCATAACCGCGGGCACGGCTTTCGAAAGTTCAAATCCCTGCAGGGGAGTCCCAACTTAGCCCATGACAAGCTCTCACGATCAGCGAAGGAATAGACCTCCTCCCGAGATATTCCGATCAGACTCGGTATCCCGGTTCTACAAGACACTTCGACAAGTTAAAACAAATCCAGCAACACCACCCAGATGTGCCGACAAATCCCGATAGGAGCTGCACATATCTCGTTCTCAGGGCACACTGGATGAACAAGACGTCGGGTAGGCCAGCCCAGAGTTTCCCCTGGTAGCCCCAGACATCGCTCGGTTGGACCAACACTCAGAGGAGCACTGGCCCGGGGGGGTTAAAATAAAGATGACCCTTGAGTCCGCGAAACCCAAGGGAAAAAGGCTAGGTGGCAAATGGTAAAACCAAAGTTGGGCATTGCTGGAAGAGCTTTATTCAAGGCGAACTGTCAAGGGGTTCCCATTATCACCCAACCGCATAAGGAACGCAAAATCCGGGAACATGACACCGATATGACGGAAACTAGGGCGGCAAGAGTGGAACAAAACACTAGGCGAGAGGCCGAGCCTTCCACCCTTTACCAAGTATATAGATGCATTAAGATAACAAGATAATATAATGATATCCCAACGAGAGAATAATGTTCCAACAAGGAACGGTCTCCAATCTTCACCTGCAACTAGCAACGCTATAAGAAGGGCTGAGCAAAGCGGTAACATAGCCAATCAACGGTTTGCTAGGACATGGTGGGTTAGAGGTTTGACATGGCAATTTGGGGAGGCATGATAAGCAAGTGGTAGGCATCGTAGCATAGGCATAGCAAAAGAGCGAGCATCTAGCAAGCAAAGATAGAAGTGATTTCGAGGGTATGGTCATCTTGCCTGAGATCCTGCAAGGAAGAAGAACGAGTCCACAAAGAAGACAAACGGACGTAGATGAATGGATCCTCACAACACGACGTTATCGGAACCAACCCGAAGAAGCAACACTAGAAAGAAGCAAACAACAAAGTAAACAACCACCACATAATCATGGCATGATGCACAACCAAGTATGATGCATGTCCGGTTTAATGAAGCATGGCATGGCAAGATGCACAAACAATCCTACAAATTAAATGGAGCTCAATATGCAACTCTGTTGCATATCGACGAAACACCACATTCAAGTTATTTAGTTCGATCTCGTTTATGTACCCAACAATATTAAATGTTGCTAAACATGGCAAGAGGGGAAGCAAAGTAAAACTACCTATTTAGTCAAGTTTAAATGAGGCCGGAAGCAACGAACAACAATTCCGGTAAATCCCCATATGCACATATTAGGTTTGGTACTGTTCTGCCCTAAACCATATTTTATAGTTATTAAACATGCAAGATGATGCCACCATGTTAAACTAGGCAAAATTCTACCCCATTTACATATAAAGTTTATTAAATTCGGAGTTACGGTTATTTAGTTATGAATTAAAGCATTTTAACATGGCATAGGAGCAAATTTAAACAAACATCATTTTAAATATTTTAAAGATGGATTAAAACAACAAATTATTAAATTAGATGAAAAACTAAGCAAGTTATATATTAAGTTTGTTTTAATCCGATGCACGGTTAGTGAGATATTAAATGCATGAAGTTGAAGGTCTTTTCTGCAAAACTGGAAACTCTGGAATAAATAGACAAATTCGCAGAACAGGAAAAAAACTATACTGGGCTGAATCTAAGGAGAGGCCTAGTAAGGCAATAGGCGCAACATAACTATCAAACGCACAGGCACATAATAGCGGAGGGGCTGGGCTATGCTCACATCGGGCCATGGGCCGAAAGTGGAGAAGCGGCTGGGCCGGATCTGGTGACAAGAAGACGTTGCTGGGCCTCGTTGCCCTCGTGGCCCAGGCGCGGGGACGATGCAGGGGCGTGGTCAACGCGCAGGGGATCGAAGTGGACTTGGCGCTCGGGTGGTGCTTGTTCGTTCGGCAGGGAAAATAGCGGCAACAGCGGACCCGACTGAGATGAGGCCTGCAGGCGGTGGATCCGGGCAAGGGGCAAGGTCCACGCGGGTGAGGAAGGCGCGGTCAATGCCCCGTTGTTGTGGCCAGTTCGATCGAAACAGGGGTCGTGCCTGTCTTGTTCGTCGTCGCCAGCGAGGAAGATGGCCGGCGCGGGCTCACGGCCATGGGGGAGGTGCGGGTCCGAGTGGGAGGCACCGGACCTCGTCGACTTTGTTCTGTTCCAGGGGTGCAGAGACGTAGCATGGGGCGGCGGCGAACATGGCGTCGGCGTCGGTGTTGGCATCCTGTGAAGGAGACAGAGAGAGGGAGATCGTGAGAAAGAAAGGTAGAGAAGCAGGAGGGGAAAGGAGCAGGGATGTCAGGGCACTCATCTCCGGCGAACTTGGTCGCAGCGATGTCGGGGTCCCGGAGCAAAGTGAGTTGGCGAGGGGCGGCCATGTCGTTCGACTACTGCGTTTGGTTCCTGTGATAAGAAGCAGAGGAGGGGAGTTGAGAGACAGGGAGAGACACATGAGGAAAAGGAGAAAATGGGAGGAAGAGGAGGGCTGGCAGTGCTCATCTGCTGCTGTTGCTCGGGTGGCCGGCGACCCTCGCGCTCGGTGGGACATGGAGGAGCTCCTCTCCTCCGGATCGAACAGGGGAGAGAAGGCAGCGGGGCGCTGGTTACTCGAGGTGGATGGGTGGATCGAGGGGAAGGCTCGTGAAGGCGGCGTGGTTGGCTGAGCGTGGGTTGGTGAGGAGGGGATCTGGGAGGATCCCAAGGAGAGAGACAGGAGGAGCGGCTGCGGCTAGGAGGATCCCTAGAAATTAGGGATTGGTCTCATGATTGCACTGCTATTTATAATAAGTGGCTATGGGTAGGGCTATCTCGTCCCTCCGATCGTAATCGGACGATCTCAGATAAAATAGTTACAGAGTCCAAATAAGAAAATGGAGACGTTTGGGGATGATCCGGATCCAACGGTGATGACTGCCCGGGTCGGGTCCGGGACAATTTCGGACGCGCATGTGAGGGGTTCGATGCACTGTGTAGAGAGGGTTTCGGACCATGCGGTCGCATCGGACAACTCCGGAAGTGAAGAGGGGAAGGAGGATGGACTAGGTGGGCTGTGGTGAGACTGCGAGGGGGAGAAGAGAGAGAGAGAGGGCCTGGCATCTGTCTCCGGAGACCGAAAACGTCCGACATTAGACCGACTATAATGTCGCTATAGTTATCCGTTGGGCTATCAAACAAACTCCGAATGCGATGAAACTTGACAGGCGGCCTACCTACAACATAACAACACCACATGCCAACTTTCAACCCATTCCGAGAACATTTTCCGACCACTTATAAAATACTATTTCAGACATGCCGCGGGCGCGTGCAAGTGTGGTTGGGCTCAGAACGGACAACGGAGAAAACTCGAAGAACCCGGACGAATGCAAGTTTTAAAACATGATGATGCAATGCACATGATGACATGATAAGATGCAACACGCAAGCAAAAGACATGACAACGACAGCGAATAACTGGAAGACACCTGGCACCTCGGCCTCGGGGCGTTACAACACTCCACCACTATGAGAGGATCTTGTCCCAAGATCTAGAATGGCACCGGAGGGCAAACAGAAGAGAAAGAGAAGAGGTAAAATTAAGTTGCTTCTTTGACAAACGAGTGAAACCACGAACCTTGAAAAGGTTAAGCCATTTCGAGAAAAGAATACAACGGAGATGAACGAAGTTGAAAACACTCCGTTAGAAAAGAGGGACAAGGAAGAACAACTTCGAGCAGCACTCCGGTTGAGAAGTTATGCAAGACTTGATACGGTGAAAAGAACTTGAGCAGAGGACACGACACTCCGGTTAAACAAGATAGAGAAGGAATAAGACTGATATAATTTGGACAGCACTTCAACTATAAATGGAAGAAATTGAACATAATCTTGACAAACCGAAATGAGGAGTGAAAAGAGCAACTTCACTAGACCTCCGGGAGAAAGAATAGAATAAAGATAATTGAGACAAAAGAATGTAGAAGAAAATGCCAACTTCTGCTACAAAAGAGATTGAAAATGTATCCTTAGGAGAAGGGTCGAACGGAGTTGTTGGAAAAACCAACAACGAAAAGAATAAGCTTGATATGGTCTTATGGAATACATCTCAAATTATGAGGTGACAACCTGACACTCACGGAAAAAAGAATTGGATTGGTATGAGCAAGGAGACAAGAAACTTATTTCACCGGAAGGATGAAATAAGAACTTGGATCATTTATGAGCACCATAGGTAGCAACAATCCTTAGGGAACGCTCTAGGTGAAATATAACCCAAGATAATTCCAACGAATAGGTTGATGGATTTAAAATACCTCATTCTTAACAATATGTGAATCATGAAACATGAGCTCAAATTATCAAAAATGACAAAATAGCACCTCCAATAATATGGTAGAAAGAATTGCACTCCGGATTGCACGAAAAAGAATACTTGTGCTCCTTAGAAAATAATATTGATGAACACTTCGAGAAGGAAATTAAATCATTGATGAAACCATCATGTAGAACCTTCATGAAGAACTCCGGTAACAAAAGGATAACGAGAAGAAAGAGAAGTTGAAAACACAAGGTGAATCCTTGCAATGATTAGATGGATCTTCGTGATGAAATAAATTGAGAGAGCTTGGAACTCCGGAAAAGAAAAGATGAAACAATTGAAACCAAGATTTTTGATGAGGCTCCGGAATAAGGAATTAATCACTTGGATGAAACAAGAATAAGAATTACATTATGCTTATCCTTCACCAATTAAATTGATGACAAACAACGGATTTGACATATTACTTATTCTCGTAGAAAAGATTAAGAGAGATATAACATAAACTTGGGAAGGTCTTCGACGAACCATCGGTAGGATTTGGAAAACAACGAATGAGTTGATATGATAACCATGGAATAGAATCTTGAGCAAACCACCGTAAGAATTGAAAATGAACGAAGAGAAGATAAAGAAACACCGGGAAGAATTAGCAAATGAATGAAGATGCTTGAGATAATTTAGAGACAAGAGAAATGAAGGGATCACGAACTGATTAGTGATTACTTGAACGAAGCACCGGTAAGATAGGAGAATGATAACTGACAGCTGAGAATGAATAAACCTGAATTGATGGACTCCGGATAACAAACTGAGAAGACTCTTGAATTGCTCCGGATAGGTAAAAAGAATTTTTCACGATCAAAACAATTACGAGAGGATGGCAACAAGCTAGAATCACGAATCTTGAAGAGAATGGAGCAAGATTAAAGAGAAACTCTTCTTCGGTCTCCAAAATCCGAGAATGATGACGAGAAACACCACCATGAATTATTTAGGCACTCCGGAATGAAGAATGGAAAGGTTGAGCCAACGATGAAAAGAATTTAACCGATCTTGGAGAAACCATCTGACTGATGATGAATCATCCTTATGTCAAACTTTGAAATGAATTTGAGACTAACTCCGGGAGAATAAGAAGAGTCAGGTAAGATCCTGGGAAAAGACCTGTGGGTTAGGGCCCACTCAAAAGATACACCGTTGAAACGATTACTTGAAAGGAGAATGCACCGGTTGAATTAAATGACTTGAATGAGATAACATCCTCGAAAGAGCTTGAATGTATGCGGAGTGGAAACATGAACCTTCGGGATATCTTCAGCACACCCGAACAAATGAAGAGGTGCACCGGCATGAAAAAAACGTTTGAAATGAGGAAAGGATATGGTCAACACCAAAACGTGAATTCGACCCACCAGAGAAGAAAAAGAACGGACAATGATGAACTAGAAGCTCCGTTAGAATCTTCATGAGAAACACCGGGTAAGAACATTGAAAGGAAAGAAAGAAGAGACTTCACATCAATAAAATGATACATGATTAAGACATCCGAGTCCTCGAAGAAAGAGGGTGGGAGGGTGGGAAAACAAAGACAACTTGGGATGTATGAAACGAACAACATTGAGAAAGCTGAGATTGAATCTTGCGGATGTTGAAAATTAATGGATCCGCTTGAAGAGAGGCACACCGGTTGAGAAGAATTGACATGACAATCTCGATTATCAAGAAGGATTAGTATCCACATAGAAATATGAGAACACTGTTTGGGGAAGGTATGGAATCAACATTTGACTTCGAAGCAACTCGAATACCACAACTCAAAACAAAACAGAGGATTGGCTTGCAAAATAAGCCGGAACAAACGTATGATAGAGATTTCGTCCGAAGTTTTCGTGGTGGGGCCTACACGGGCTCGATCGTACAACACCATCATGTACAAGGCAGTGCACATGACATACGAAGCGTCCCCGAGTCGGCATAGCCAAGGACTCTTTAAGACACAACGAGACCACTGTAAAACCAACCGTGGATAGGTGGACGACTAGACGTCGAACCCCCAATTTCATATCATACATCTGTCGGAAAGATAAGCCTAAGAGCTACTTGAATTCCCACTTATAAACTCTCGAACCTTTCCGGTTATGCAATCAGATGTTGGGGATACAGGGGAAGCATAATATCTCACCCAAATCTAGCAATCCCTACATCCAGCTATATCCATCCTTCAACACATAACCGAGAAAACTTCAGAAACCATCTACCTCAACCTTCTAAAAGCATCTGTTATACAAGTTATGGCAATACTCCCGAACTCCCGCCCTAGTACTGGGTGGCGTTGAGGTTATCTCACCAACCAACTGCATAAAAGAGATTTTCGATGTCGGCGTACTAAACTCAGGTATTCCAGAACTGCAATGATAAAATTGTGACGACAACACCTCGGAGCTCAACTCCCCGGGACACTGCCACAACCCCTAAAGACAGGAGGCTCCAAGAACAATGTTCTCGTCACAAAACCATCGGAACGATTCCAAGATACCCGCGTGATCCTAAAATTTTTTTTAGTGAAATTTGAGAAGAGAATAGTCAAAACTCTACGTCAGGATGCCTTACCAGAGCGATGAGGAGACTGGCGAGTAAAAAAGAATTCCTTAACTCTCCGATATATAATTCCTCAATGACTCAAAACATTTTTTTAGACTCAACAACGGCTGCTAAAAACGATCAAGCAATGGGGGCTCCTAAGGTCGGGGAAGGCTCTGATACCAACTTGTTACGCCCTCGATGCGGCTATATCTCCTACGTGTCGAAGCACGACTTAGAGGCATAACCGCATTGAAAGCAATGTCGCAAGTAAGGCAATCTTCACAACATCCCATGTAAATAGATAATAAAAAGGGAAGGTACATAGTTGGCTTACACTCGCCACATCAAACAAAGTACATAAATAGCATTACATCATCCAATCACTCATGGCCCGACTACGGTGCCAAAATAAAAGATCAACCCAACATGCGACATGGTCCCGATCGCCCCAACTGGGCACCACTACTGATCATCAGGGAAAGACACATAGTAACGACGGGAAGCTTCATCGAACTCCCACTTGAGCTCAAGCGCATCATCTGGAACGGAGTCATCAGGCCCTGCATCTGGTTTGGAAGTAATCTGTGAGCCACAGGGACTCAGCAATCTCGCACCCTCGCGATCAAGACTACTTAAGCTTATAGGTAAGGCAAGGTAATATGTGGAGCTGCAGCAAGCGACTAGCATATATGGTGGCTAACCTGTTCGCAAAAGAGAGCGAGAAGAGAAGGCAAAGCGCGAACGAATAACTAAAGAACAACCTGCGGCAAGCATTACTCCAACACCATGTTCACTTCCCGGACTCCGCCGAGAAGAGGCCATCACGGTAACTCACACAGTTGATTCATTTTAATTAAGTTAAGGTTCAAGTTATCTACAACCGGACATTAACAAATTCCCATCTGTCCATAACCGCGGGCACGGCTTTCGAAAGTTCAAATCCCTGCAGGGGAGTCCCAACTTAGCCCATGACAAGCTCTCACGATCAGCGAAGGAATAGACCTCCTCCCGAGATATTCCGATAAGACTCGGTATCCCGGTTCTATAAGACACTTCGACAAGTTAAAACAAATCCAGCAACACCACCCAGATGTGCCGACAAATCCCGATAGGAGCTGCACATATCTCGTTCTCAGGGCACACCGGATGAGCAAGACGTCGGGTAGGCCAGCCCAGAGTTTCCCCTGGTAGCCCCAGACATCGCTCGGTTGGACCAACACTCAGAGGAGCACTGGCCCGGGGGGGTTAAAATAAAGATGACCCTTGAGTCCGCGAAACCCAAGGGAAAAAGGCTAGGTGGCAAATGGTAAAACCAAAGTTGGGCATTGCTGGAAGAGCTTTATTCGAGGCGAACTGTCAAGGGGTTCCCATTATCACCCAACCGCATAAGGAACGCAAAATCCGGGAACATAACACCGATATGACGGAAACTAGGGCGGCAAGAGTGGAACAAAACACTAGGCGAGAGGCCGAGCCTTCCACCCTTTACCAAGTATATAGATGCATTAAGATAACAAGATAATATAATGATATCCCAACGAGAGAATAATGTTCCAACAAGGAACGGTCTCCAATCTTCACCTGCAACTAGCAACGCTATAAGAAGGGCTGAGCAAAGCGGTAACATATCCAATCAACGGTTTGCTAGGACATGGTGGGTTAGAGGTTTGACATGGAAATTTGGGGAGGCATGATAAGCAAGTGGTAGGCATCATAGCATAGGCATAGCAAAAGAGCGAGCATCTAGCAAGCAAAGATAGAAGTGATTTCGAGGGTATGGTCATCTTGCCTGAGATCCCGCAAGGAAGAAGAACGAGTCCACGAAGAAGACAAACGTACGTATATGAACGGATCCTCACAACACGACGTTATCGGAACCAACTCGAAGAAGCAACACCGGAAAGAAGCAAACAACAAAGTAAACAACCACCACATAATCATGGCATGATTCACAACCAAGTATGATGCATGTCTGGTTTAATGAAGCATGGCATGGCAAGATGCACAAACAATCCTACAAATTAAATGGAGCTCAATATGCAACTCCGTTGCATATCGACGAAACACCACACTCAAGTTATTTAGTTCGATCTCGTTTATGTACCCAAAAAAATTAAATGTTGTTAAACATGGCAAGAGGGGAAGCAAAGTAAAACTACCTATCTAGTCAAGTTTAAATGAGGCCGGAAGCAACGAACAACAATTCCGGTAAATCCCCATATGCACATATTAGGTTTGGTACTGTTCTGCCCTAAACCATATTTTATAGTTATTAAACATGCAAGATGATGCCACCATGTTAAACTAGGCAAAATTCTACCCCATTTACATATAAAGTTTATTAAATTCGGAGTTACGGTAATTTAGTTATGAATTAAAGCATTTTAACATGGCATAGGAGCAAATTTAAACAAACAACATTTTAAATATTTTAAACATGGATCAAAACAACAAATTATTAAACTAGATGAAAAACTAAGCAAGTTACATATTAAGTTTGTTTTAATCCTATGCACGGTTTGTGAGACATTAAATGCATGAAGTTGAAGGTCTTTTCTGCAAAACTGGAAACTCTGGAATAAATAGTCAAATTCGCAGAACAGGAAAAAAACTATACTGGGCTGAATCTAAGGAGAGGCCTAGTAAGGCAATAGGCGCAACATAACTATCAAACGCACAGGCACATAATAGCGGAGGGGCTGGGCTATGCTCACATCGGGCCATGGGCCGAAAGTGGAGAAGCGGCAGGGCCGGATCTGGTGACAAGAAGACGTTGCTGGGCCTCGGTGCCCTCGTGGCCCAGGCGCGGGGACGATGCAGGGGCGTGGTCAACGTGCAGGGGATCGAAGTGGACTTGGCGCTGGGGTGGTGCTTGTTGTTCGGCAGGGAAAATAGCGGCAGCAGCGGACCCGGCCGAGATGAGGCCTGCAGGCGGTGGATCCGGGCAAGGGGCAAGGTCCACGCTGGTGAGGAAGGCGCGGTCAATGCCCCGTTGTTGTGGCCAGTTCGATCGAAACAGGGGTCGTGCCTGTCTTGTTCATCATCGCCAGTGAGGAAGATGGCCGGCGCGGGCTCACGGCCATGGGGGAGGTACAGGTCCGAGTGGGAGGCACCGGACCTCGTTGACTTCATTCCGTTCCGGGGGTACAGAGACGTAGCATGGGGCGGCGGCGAACGTGACGTCGGTGTCGGCGTTGGCCTCCTATGAAGGAGACAGAGAGAGGGAGAGGGAGATCGTGAGAAAGAAAGGTAGAGAAGCAGGAGGGAAAGGAGCGGGGATGTCGGGGCACTCATCTCCAGCGAACTTGGTCGCAGCGATGTCGGGGTCCCGGAGCAAAGTGAGTTGGCGAGCAGCGGCCATGCCGTTCGACTGCTGTGTTTGGTTCCTGTGATAAGAAGCAGAGGAGGGGAGTTGAGAGACAGGGAGAGACACATGAGGAAAAGGAGAAAACGGGAGGAAGACGAGGGCCGGCAGTGCTCATCTGCTGCTGCTGCTCGGGTGGCCGGCGACCCTCGTGCTCAGTGGGACATGGAGGAGCTCCTCTCCTCCTGATCGAACGGGGGAGAGAAGGCAGCGGGGCGCTAGTTACTCGAGGTGGATGGGTGGATCGAGGGGAAGGCTCATGAAGGCGGCGTGGTTGGCTGAGCGTGGGTTGGTGAGGAGGGGTTCTGGGAGGATCCCAAGGAGAGAGACAGGAGGAGCGGCAGCAGCTAGGAGGATCCCTAGAAATTAGGGATCGGACTCATGATTGCACTGCTATTTATAGTAAGTGGCTGTGGGTAGGGCTATCTCGTCCCTCCGATCGTAATCGGACGATCTCGGATAAAATAGTTAGGGAGTCCAAATAAGAAAATGGAGACGTTTTGTAGACGTTTGGGGATGATCCGGATCCAACGGTGACGACTGCCCGGGTCGGGTCCGGGACAATTTCGGACTCGCACGTGAGGGGTTCGATGCACTGTGCAGAGACGTTTTCGGACCGTGCGGTCGCATCGGACAACTCCGGAAGCGAAAAGGGGAAGGAGGATGGACTAGGTGGGCTGTGGCGAGACTGCGAGGGGGAGAAGAGAGAGAGAGGGCCTAGCATCTGTCTCCGGAGACCGAAAACGTCCGACGTTAGACCGACTATAATGTCGCTATAGTTATCCGTTGGGCTATCAAACGAACTTCGAATGCGATGAAACTTGACAGGCGGCCTACCTACAACATAACAACACCACATGCCAACTTTCAACCCATTCCGAGAAAATTTTCCGGCCACTTATAAAATACTATTTCAGACATGCCACGGGCGCGTGCAAGTGTGGTTGGGCTCAGAACGGATAACGGAGAAAACTCGAAGAACCCGGACGAATGCAAGTTTTAAAACATGATGATGCAATGCACATGATGACATGATAAGATGCAACACGCAAGCAAAAGACATGACAACGACAGCGAATAACTAGAAGACACCTGGAACCTCGGCCTCGGGGCGTTACACAGACCTATTGTATACCCTGCCCTGAGTTTGGCAAGGGAGTACAATAGTCATCTAGGAGTAGATCACTGGGCATTGGTCAAAATTATCCTTTGTGGAATAAGGATATGTTTCTCGATTATGGAGGTGACAAAAGGTTCGTCGTAAATGGTTACGTCGATGCAAGTTTTGACACTGATCCAGATGACTCTAAGTCTCAATCTGGATACATATTGAAAGTGGGAGCAATTAGCTAGAGTAGCTTCATGCAGAGCATTGTTGACATAGAAATTTGCAAAATACTTACGGATCTGAATGTGGCAGACCCGTTGACTAAACTTCTCTCACAAGCAAAACATGATCACACCTCACTACTCTTTGGGTGTTAATCACATAGCGATGTGAACTAGATTATTGACTCTAGTAAACCCTTTGGGTGTTGGTCACATTTCGATGTGAACTAGATTATTGACTCTAGTGCAAGTGGGAGACTGAAGGAAATATGCCCTAGAGGCAATAATAAAGTTATTATTTATTTCCTTATATCATGATAAATGTTTATTATTAATGCTAGAATTGTATTAACCGGAAACATAATACATGTGTGAATACATAGACAAACAGAGTGTCACTAGTATGCCTCTACTTGAGTAGCTCATTGATCAAAGATGGTTATGTTTCCTAACCATAGACATGAGTTGTAATTTGATTAACGGGATCACATCATTAGGAGAATGATGTGATTGACTTGACCCATTCCGTTAGCATAGCACTTGATCGTTTAGTTTGTTGCTATTGCTTTCTTCATAACTTATACATGTTCCTATGACTATGAGATTATGCAACTCCCGTTTACCGGAGGAACACTTTGTGTGCCACCAAACGTCACAACATAACTGGGTGATTATAAAGGTGCTCTACAGGTGTCTCCGAAGGTACTTGTTGGGTTGGCGTATTTCGAGATTAGGATTTTTCACTCCGATTGTCGGAGAGGTATCTCTGGGCTCTCTCGGTAATGCACATCACTTAAGCCTTGCAAGCATTGCAACTAATGAGTTAGTTTCAGGATGATGTATTACGAAACGAGTAAAGAGACTTGCCAGTAACGAGATTGAACTAGGTATTGAGATACCGACGATCGAATCTCGGGCAAGTAACATACCGATGACAAAGGGAACAACGTATGTTGTTATGCGGTCTAACCGATAAAGATCTTCGTAGAATATGTGGGAGACAATATGAGCATCCAGGTTCCACTATTGGTTATTGACCGGAGACGTGTCTCGGTGATGTCTACATTTTCTCGAACCCGTAGGGTCCGCACGCTTAAGGTTTCGATGACAGTTATATTATGAGTTTATGAGTTTTGATGTACCGAAGGAGTTCGGAATCCCGGATGAGATCGGGGACATGACAAGGAGTCTCGAAATGGTCGAGATGTAAAGATCGATATATTGGACGACTATATTTGGACATCGGAAAGGTTCCGAGTGATTCGGGTATTTTTCAGAGTACCGAAGAGTTACGGGAATACGTATTGGGCCTTATTGGGCCATACGGGAAAGAAGGAAAATGGCCTCAAGAGTGGCCGCACCCCTCCCCTTGGTCTGGTCCGAATTGGACTAGGGAAGGGGGACGCCCCCTTCCTTCCTTCTCCTTTTCCCTTCCCTTTCCTTCCCTCCTACTCCTACTACTTGGAAGGGCTCCTAGTTCTACTAGGAAAGGGGGAATCCTACTCCCGGTGGGAGTAGGACTCCCCTAGGGCGCGCCATAGAGAGGGCAGGCCCCTCCCATCCTCCACTCCTTTATATACGTGGCCAGGGGGCACCCCATAGACACACAAGTTGATCTTCGTGATCGTTCTCTTAGCCGTGTGCGGTGCCCCCCTCCACCATAATCCTCGATAATATTGTAGCGGTGCTTAGGCGAAGCCCTGCGACGGTAGAACATCAAGATCATCACCACGCCGTCGTGCTGACGGAACTCTTCCCCGACACTTTGCTGGACCGGAGTGCGGGGATCGTCATCGAGCTGAACGTGTGCTAGAACTCGGAGGTGCCGTAGTTTCGGTGCTTGATCGGTCGGGCCGTGAAGACATACGACTACATCAACCGCATTGTGCTAACGCTTCCGCTTCCGGTCTACGAGGGTACGTAGACAACACTCTCCCCTCTCGTTGCTATGCATCACCATGATCTTGCGTGTGCGTAGGAATTTTTTTGAAATTACTAAGTTCCCCAACAATTACTATGGAAAGTAATCCTCTGAGGGGCTTGTTCGGGGTATATTCACCCCGACCAGTAGAGCAAAGAGTTGCTCCTCAACCTACTGAACCTACTGAAAATGAAAATGTCTGCTTTGAAATACCTTCAGGTATGATAGAAAAACTGCTAGCTAATCCTTTTGTAGGAGATGGAACAAAGCATCCTGATGAGCATCTAATATATGTGGATGAAGTTTGTGGATTATTTAAGCTTGCAGGTGTACCTGGAGATGTTGTTAAGAAGAAGGTCTTCCCTTTATCTTTGAAGGGAGATGCATCGACATGGTATAGGATATGTGATGATATGGGGTCAAGGAACTACAAACGGTTGAAATTGGAATTTCATCAGAAGTTTTATCCTATGCATCTTGTTCATCATGATCACAATTGTATATATAATTCTTGGCCTCGTGAAGGAGAAAGCATCGCTCAAGCTTGGGGGAGGCTTAAATCAATGTTATATTCATGCCCCAATCATGAGCTCTCAAGAGAAATGATTATTCAAAAAATTTATGCTCGGCTTTCTGATAGCAATTGCACCATGCTTGATACTTCTTGTGCTGGCTCTTTTACCATGAAGACTATTGAATTCAAATGGGATTTATTGGAAAGAATTAAACGCAACTTTGAAGATTGGGACCTCGACAAAGGTAAGGAGTCAGGTATGGCACCTAGGTTTGATTGTGTTAAATCTTTTATGGATACCGATGTTTTCCGTAAATTTAGCACTAAATATGGACTTGACTCTGAGATAGTAGCTTCTTTCTATGAATCTTTTGCTACTCATGTTGATCTCCCCGTGGAGAAGTGGTTTAAATATCATCCTCCCATAGAAGTAAAAGTAGCTGCACCTATTAAAGTTGAAGAAAATACTGTCACTTATAATGATCCTATTGTTCCTACTGCTTATACTGAGAAACCACCTTTTCCTGTTAGGATAAAGGATCATGCTAAAGCTTCAACTATGGTTCGTTAAAGCAATATTAAAACTTATACACCTTCTGAGAAAATTAAAGTTGAACCTGATATTGCTATTGTTAAAGATCTCTTGGCTGATAATATTGATGGGCATGTTATTTATTTCTATGGTGAAACTGCTAGAATTGCTAAACCTTGTGCTAAAGATAAACCTAGGCTTGTGGTAGGCATGCCTGTTATTTCTGTTAAAATATGAGATCATTGTTATCATGGTTTATGTGATATGGGTACTAGTGCTAGTGCAATACCTATTAGCCTATATAGAGAAATTATGCATGATATTGCATCTGTTGAGTTAGAAGATATTGATGTCACAATTAGATTTGCCAATAGAGATACTATTTCACCTATGGGAATTGTTAGAGATGTTGAAGTCTTGTGTGGGAAAACTAAATATCCTGCTGATTTTCTTGTTCTTGGTTCCCCACAAGATAGCTTTTGTCCCATTATATTTGGTAGACCCTTCTTAAACACTGTTAATGCTAAGATAGATTGCAAAAATGATGTTGTTACTATCGGTTTAGATGATATGTATCATGAATTTAATTTCTCTAAATTTAGTAGACAACACCGTGAAGAAGAATTACCTAGTAAGGATGAAATTATTGGTCTTGCTTCTATTGCCGTACCTCCTAGTGATCCTTTAGAACAATATTTGCTAGACCATGAAAATGATATGTTTATGAATGAAAGAAGGGAAATAGATGAAGTATTCTTTAAACAGGAACCTATTCTGAAACACAATTTGCATGTTGAAATCCTAGGGGATCCTCCTCCACCCAAGGGTGATCTCGTGTTTGAGCTTAAACCGTTGCCTGATACTCTTAAATATGCTTATCTTGATGAGAAAAGGATATATCATGTTATTATTAGTGCTAACCTTTCAGAGCATGAGGAAGAGAGATTATTTGAAAACTCTGAAGAAGCACCGTGCTACTATTGGGTATACTCTTGATGATCTTAAGGGCATTAGTCCCACTCTATGTCAACATAAAATAAATTTGGAAGAAGATGCTAAACCAGTTCATGATCATCAACGATGGCTGAATTCTAAAATGAAAGAAGTGGTAAGAAAGGAAATACTAAAGCTCCTTGAGGCAGGTATAATCTATCCCGTTGCTGATAGTCATTGGGTAAGTCATGTTCATTGTGTCCCTAAGAAGGGAGGTATTACTATTGTTCCTAATGATAAAGATGAATTGATTCCTCAAATAAGGCTACTAAAAAGGATCAAATGCTAGAAAGATTATCCAAACATGCACATTTTTGCTTTCTAGATGGTTATTTTGGTTTCTCTCAAATACCTGTGTCGGCCAAGGATCAATCAAAGACTACTTTTACTTGCCCTTTTGGTACTTTTGCTTATAGACGTATGCCTTTTGGTTTGTGTAATGCACCTGCTACCTTTCAAAGATGCAAGATGGCTATATTCTCGGACTTTTGTGAAAAGATTTTTGAGGTTTTCATGGATGATTTCTCCATCTATGGATCTTCTTTTGATGATTGCTTGAGAAACCTTGATCGAGTTTTGCAGAGATGTGAAGAAACTAATCTTGTCTTGAATTGGGAAAAGTGCCACTTTATGGTTAATGAAGGTATTGTCTTGGGGAATAAAGTTTCTGAAAGAGGTATTGAAGTTGATAAAGCCAAGGTTGATGCTATTGAGAAGATGCCATGTCCCAAGGACATCAAAGGTATAAGAAGTTTCCTTGGTCACGCCGGATTTTATAGGAGGTTCATTAAGGACTTCTCAAAAATTTCTCGGCCTCTGACTAATTTATTACAAAAAGATATACCATTTGTCTTTGAAATTTATGTAGAAGCATTTGAAATACTTAAGAAAGCATTAATCTCTGCACCTACTGTTCAACCACCTGATTGGAATTTACCCTTTGGAATTATGTGTGATGCTAGCGATTATGCTGTAGGTGTTGTTCTAGGGCAAAGAGTTGATAAGAAATTAAACGTTATTCAATATGCTAGTAAAACCCTAGACAATGCTCAAAGAAATTATGCTACCACTGAAAAAGAATTCTTAGCAGTTGTATTTGCTTCTGATAAGTTCAGACCTTATATTGTTGATTCTAAAGTAACTATTCACACAGAGCATGCTACTATTAAATATCTTATGGAAAAGAAAGATGCTAAACCTAGACTTATTAGATGGGTTCTCTTGCTACAAGAATTTGACTTACATATTATTGATAGAAAGGGAGTTGAGAACCCCGTTGTAGACAACTTGTCTAGGTTAGAAAATGTGCTTGATGACCCACTACCTATTGATGATAGCTTTCCTGATGAGCAATCAAGTGTCATAAATGCTTCTCATACTGCTCCATGGTATGCTGATTATGCTAATTACATTGTTGCCAAGTTCATACCACCTAGTTTCACATACCAGCAAAAGAAAAAGTTCTTCTATGATTTGAGGCATTACTTTTGGGATGAATGATACCTCTTGAGCACTGCGTTGGATTTCCCCGAAGAGGAGAGGATGATGCAGCAAAGTAGCGTAAGTATTTCCCTCAGGTTTTGAGAACCAAGGTATCAATCCAGTAGGAGGCCATGCACAAGTCCCTCGTACCTACACAGAAACAATAGCTCAACGCAACCAACGCGCTTAGGGGTTGTCAATCCCTTCACGGTCACTTACGAAAGTGAGATCTGATAGAGATGATAAATAATATTTTTTTGGTATTTTTGGTATAGAGATGCAAAGTAAAAAGTAAAAGCAAAGTAAAAGCAAAGCAATAATAAAGTGATGGAGATTGATATGATGATAAAGAGACCCCGGGGCCATAGGTTTCACTAGTGGCTTCTCTCAAGAGCATAAGTATTCTACGGTGGGTGAACAAATTACTGTTGAGTAATTGACAGAATTGAGCATAGTTATGAGAATATCTAGGTATGATCATGTATATAGGCATCACGTCCGAGACAAGTAGACCGAAACGATTCTACATCTACTACTATTACTCCACTCATCGACCACTATCCAGCATGCATCTAGAGTATTAAGTTAGAACGGAGTAACGCCTTAAACAAGATGACATGATGTACAGGGATAGTTTCATGCAATATGATAAAAAAACCATCTTGTTATCCTTGATGGCAATGATACAATACATGCCTTGCTGCCCCTTCTGTCACTGGGAAAGGACACCGCAAGATCGAACCCAAAGCTAAGCACTTCTCCCATGGCAAGAACAACCAATCTAGTAGGCCAAACCAAACTGATAATTCGAAGAGACTTGCAAAGATAACCAATCATACATAAAAGAATTCAGAGAAGATTCAAATATTATTCATAGATAGACTTGATCATAAACCCACAATTCATCCGTCTCAACAAACACACCGCAAAAAGAAGATTACATCGAATAGATCTCCACGAGAGAGGGGGAGAACATTGTATTGAGATCCAAAAAGAGAGAAGAAGCCATCTAGCTACTAGCTATGGACCCGTAGGTCTGAAGTAAACTACTCACACTTCATCGGAGAGGCTTGGATGATGATGTAGAAGCCCTCTGTGATCGATGGCCCCTCCGGCGGAACTCCGAAATAGGCCCCAAGATGGGATCTCATGGATACAGAAAGTTGCGGCGGTGGAATTAGGTTTTTGGCTCTGTATCTGATCGTTTGGGGGTATGTGGATATATATAGGACGAAGAAGTACATCGATGGAGCTTCGAGGGGCCCACGAGGCAGGGGGCGCACCCTAGGGGGATGCCCTCCACCCTCGTGACTGCCTCGTGGCTTTCATGATGGAGGGTCCAAGTCTCCTGGATCTTATCTGATGAGAAAATCACGTTTCTGAAGGTTTCATTCCGTTTGGACTCCGTTTGATATTCCTTTTCTTCGAAACCCTAAAACAGGCAAAAAACAGCAATTCTGGGCTGGGCCTCCGGTTAATAGGTTAGTCCCAAAAATAATATAAAAGTGGATAATAAATCCCAATAATGTCCAAAACAGTAGATAATATTGTTGGGGAACGTTGCAGAAAACAAAAAATTTCCTACTCGTTTCACCAAGATCATCTAGGAGTTCATCTAGCAACGAGTGATTAGATGCATCTACATACCTTTGTAGATCGTGCACGGAAGCGTTCAAAAGAACGGTGATGATGTAGTCGTACTCGACGTAATCCAAATCACCGATGACCAGCGCCGAACGGACGGCACCTCCGCGTTCAACACATGTACGGAACAGCCACGTCTCCTCCTTCTTGATCCAGCAAGGGAGGGAGGAGAGGTTGAGGGAGATGGCACCAGCAGCAGCACGACGGCGTGGTGTTGATGGAGCTGCAGTACTCCGGCAGAGCTTCGCTAAGCACTATGGAGGTGGAGGAGGTGTTGGGGAGGGAGAAGGAGGCAACCAAAGGCCAGGGCGTTCAGGTATGAAGTCCCTCCTCTCCCCCACTATATATAGGGGTGCCAAGGGGGGGTGGCCGGCCCTAGGAGATCCAATCTCCTAGGGGGTGCGGCGGCCAAGGGGGGTTTCCCTCCCCCCCAAGGCACCTAGGAGGTGCCTTACCCTCCTAGGACTCTTGCCCCCTTAAACCCTAGGCGCATGGGCCTATGTGGGGCTGGTGCCCTTGGCCCATTAGGCCAAGGCGCACCCCCTTACAGCCCATGTGGCCCCCCGGGACAGGTGGACCCACCCGGTGGACCCCCGGGACCCTTCCGGTGGTCCCGGTACAATACCGATAACCCCGAAACTTGTCCCGATGCCCGAAACAGGACTTCCCATATATAAATCTTTACCTCCGGATCATTCCGGAACTCCTCGTGACGTCCGGGATCTCATCCGGGACTCTGAACAACATTCGGGTTACTGCATATACATATCCCTACAACCCTAGCGTAACCGAACCTTAAGTGTGTAGACCCTACGGGTTCGGGAGACAAGCAGACATGACCGAGACGACTCTCCGGTCAATAACCAACAGCGGGATCTGGATACCCATGTTGGCTCCCACATGCTCCACGATGATCTCATCGGATGAACCACGATGTCGAGGATTCAATCAACCCCGTACGCTATTCCCTTTGTCTATCGATATGTTACTTGCCCGAGATTCGATCGTCGGTATCCCAATACCTCGTTCAATCTCGTTACCGGCAAGTCACTTTACTCGTACCGTAATGCATGATCCCGTGACCAGACACTTGGTCACTCTGAGCTCATTATGATGATGCATTACCGAGTGGGCCCAGTGATACCTCTCCGTCATACGGAGTGACAAATCCCAGTCTTGATCCATGTCACCCAACAGACACTTTCGGAGATACCCGTAGTCTACCTTTATAGTCACCCAGTTATGTTGTGACGTTTGGCATACCCAAAGCACTCCTACGGTATCCGGGAGTTACACGATCTCATGGTCTAAGGAAAAGATACTTTGACATTGCTAAACTCTAGCAAACGAACTATACGATCTTGTGCTATGTTTAGGATTGGGTCTTGTCCATCACATCATTCTCCCAATGATGTGATCTCGTTATCAATGACATCCAGTGTCCATAGTCAGGAAACCATGACTATCTGTTGATCAACGAGCTAGTCAACTAGAGGCTCACTAGGGACATGTTGGTGTCTGTTATTCACACATGCATTACGATTTCCGGATAACACAATTATAGCATGAATAAAGACAATTATCATGAACAAGGAAATATAATAATAATGCTTTTATTATTGCCTCTAGGGCATATTTCCAACAGTCTCCCACTTGCACTAGAGTCAATAATCTAGTTACATTGTGATGAATCGAACACCCATGGAATTCTGGTGTTGATCATGTTTTGCTCTAGGGAGAGGTTTAGTCAACGGATCTTCTACATTCAGGTCCGTATGTACTTTACAAATCTCTATGTCTCCATCTTGAACATTTTCACGAATGGAGTTGAAGCGACGCTTGATGTGCCTTGTCTTCTTGTGAAACCTGGGCTCCTTGGCAAGTGCAATAGCTCCAGTGTTGTCACAGAAGAGCTTGATCGGCCCCGACGCATTGGGTATGACTCCTAGGTCGGTGATGAACTCCTTCACCCATATTGCTTCATGTGCTGCCTCCGAGGCTGCCATGTACTCCGCTTCACATGTAGATCCCGCCACGACGCTTTGCTTGCAACTGCACCAGCTTACTGCCCCACCATTCAAAATATACACGTATCCGGTTTGTGACTTAGAGTCATCCAGATCTGTGTCGAAGCTAGCGTCGACGTAACCCTTTACGACGAGCTCTTCGTCACCTCCATAAACGAGAAACATTCCTTAGTCCTTTTCAGGTACTTCAGGATATTCTTGACCGCCGTCCCGTGTTCCTTGCCGGGATTACTTTGGTACCTTCCTACCAAACTGACGGCAAGGTTAACATCAGGTCTGGTACACAGCATGGCATACATAATAGAACCTATGGCTGAGGCATAGGGGATGACGCTCATCTCTTCTATATCTTCTGCCGTGGTCGGACATTGAGCTGAGCTCAATTTCACACCTTGTAACACAGGCAAGAATCCTTTCTTGGATTGATCCATATTGAACTTCTTCAATATCTTATCAAGGTATGTGCTTTGTGAAAGACCTATGAGGCGTCTTGATCTATCTCTATAGATTTTGATGCCTAATATATAAGCAGCTTCTCCAAGGTCCTTCATTGAAAAACTTTTATTCAAGTAGGCCTTGATGTTGTCCAAGAGTTCTATATCATTTCCCATCAAAAGTATGTCATCTACATATAATATGAGAAATGCTATAGAGCTCCCACTCACTTTCTTGTAAACGCAGGCTTCTCCATAAGTCTGTGTAAACCCAAACGCTTTGATCATCTCATCAAAGCGAATGTTCCAACTCCGAGATGCTTGCACCAGCCCATAAATCGAGCGTTGGAGCTTGCACACTTTGTCAGCATTCTTAGGATCGACAAAACCTTCCGGCTGCATCATATACAATTCTTCCTTAAGGAAACCATTAAGGAATGCCGTTTTGACGTCCATTTGCCATATTTCGTAATCATAGAATGCGGCAATTGCTAACATGATTCGGACGGACTTTAGCTTCGCTACCGGTGAGAAAGTCTCATCGTAGTCAACCCCTTGAACTTGTCGATAACCCTTAGTGACAAGCCGAGCTTTATAGATGGTCACATTACCATCCGCGTCTGTCTTCTTCTTAAAGATCCATTTATTTTCGATGGCTCGCCGCTCAACGGGCAAGTCAGTCAAAGTCCATACTTTGTTTTCATACATGGATCCTATCTCGGATTTCATGGCTTCTAGCCATTTGTCGGAATCCGGTCCCGCCATCGCTTCTTCATAGTTCGAAGGTTCACCGTTGTCTAACAACATGATTTCCAAGATAGGGTTGCCCTACCACTCTGGTGCGGAACGTGTCCTTGTGGACCTTTGAATTTCAGTAGGAGCTTGATCAGAAGTATCTTGATCATTATCATTAACTTCCTCTCTAGTCGGTGCTGGCACCTCAGGAACATTTTCTTGAGTTGCGCCATTTTCCGGTTCAAGAGGCAATATTTCATCAAGCTCTACTTTCCTCCCACTTACTTCTTTCGAGAGAAACTCTTTCTCCAGAAAGGACCCATTCTTGGCAACAAAGATCTTGCCTTCGGATCTGAGGTAGAAGGTGTACCCAATAGTTTCTTTTGGGTATCCTATGAAGACGCATTTTTCCGATTTGGGTTCGAGCTTTTCAGGTTGAAGTTTCTTGACATAAGCATCGCATCCCCAAACTTTTAGAAACGACAGCTTAGGTTTCTTCCCAAACCATAATTCATACGGTGTCGTCTCAACGGATTTCGACGGAGCCCTATTTAAAGTGAATGCGGCAGTCTCTAAAGCATAGCCCCAAAAGGAAAGCGGTAAATCGGTAAGAGACATCATAGATCGCACCATATCTAATAGAGTGCGATTACGACGTTCGGACACACCATTACACTGAGGTGTTCCAGGCGGCGTGAGTTGTGAAACTATTCCACATTTTCTTAAGTGTGTGCCAAACTCGTGACTCAAGTATTCTCCTCCACGATCTGATCGCAGAAACTTGATTTTCCTGTCACGTTGATTTTCAACCTCACTCTGAAATTCCTTGAACTTTTCAAAGGTTTCGGACTTGTGTTTCATTAAGTAGATATACCCATACCTACTTAAATCATCAGTGAGGGTGAGAACATAACGATAGCCACCGCGAGCCTCAACACTCATTGGACCGCACACATCGGTATGTATGATTTCCAATAAGTCGGTTGCTCGCTCCATTGTTCCTGAGAACGGAGTCTTGGTCATTTTACCCATAAGGCATGGTTTGCACGTGTCAAATGATTCATAATCAAGAGACTCTAAAAGTCCATCAGCATGGAGCTTCTTCATGCGTTTGACACCTATGTGACCAAGGCGGCAGTGCCACAAGTATGTGGGACTATCATTATCAACTTTACTTCTTTTGGTACTCACATTATGAATATGTGTAGCATCACGTTCGAGATTCATAAAGAATAAACCATTCACCATAGGAGCATGACCATTAAACATATCTCTCATAAAAATGGAACAACCATTATTCTCAGATTTAAAAGAGTAGCCATCTCGAATTAAACGAGATCCCGATACAATGTTCATGCTCAAAGCTGGCACTAAATAACAATTATTAAGGTTTAAAACTAATCCTGAAGGGAGATGCAGAGGTAGCGTGCCGACGGCGATCACATTGACCTTGGAACCATTCCCGACGTGCATCGTCACCTCGTCCTTTGCCAGTTTCCGCTTATTCTGCAGCCCCTGCTTTGAGTTACAAATGTGAGCAACTGCACCGGTATCAAATACCCAGGAGCCACTACGGGCACTAGTAAGGTACACATCAATTACATGTATATCACATATAGCTTTGGTTTTGCCGGCCTTCTTATCCGCTAAGTACTTAGGGCAGTTCCGCTTCCAGTGACCGCTTCCCTTGCAATAAAAGCACTCAGTCTCGGGCTTGGGTCCATTCTTTGGCTTCTTCCCGGCAGCTTGCTTGCCGGGCGTGGCAACCTCCTTGCCGTCCTTCTTGAAGCTCTTTTTACCCTTGCCTTTCTTGAACTTAGTGGTTTTATTGATCATCAACACTTGATGTTCCTTCCTGACTTCTACCTCTGCTGATTTCAGCATAGCAAATACTTCAGGAATGGTCTTTTCCATCCCCTACATATTGAAGTTCATCACAAAGCTCTTGTAGCTTGGTGGAAGCGACTGGAGGATTCTGTCAATGACCGCATCATCCGGGAGATTAACTCCTAGCTGAGTCAAGCGGTTATGCAATCCAGACATAGTGAGTATGTGCTCACTGACGGAACTGTTTTCCTCCATCTTACAGCTGAAGAATTTGTCGGAGACTTCATATCTCTCGACCCGGGCATGAGCTTGGAAAACCATTTTCAGCTCTTCGAACATCTCATATGCTCCATGTCTCTCAAAACGCTTTTGGAGGCCCGGCTCTAGGCTGTAAAGCATGCCGCACTGAACGAGGGAGTAGTCATCGAAACGTGCCTGCCAAGCGTTCATAACGTCTTGTTCCGCAGGGAGAACGGGTGCGTCACCAAGCGGTGCTTGTAGGACATAATCTTTCTTGGCAGCTATGAGGATGATCCTCAGGTTCCGGACCCAGTCCGTATAGTTGCTGCCATCGTCTTTCAGCTTAGTTTTCTCTAGGAACGCGTTGAAGTTGAGGACTACGTTGGCCATTTGATCTACAAGACATATTGCAAAGATTTTAGACTAAGTTCATGATAATTAAGTTCAACTAATCAAATTATTAGTGAACTCCCACTTAGATTAGACATCCCTCTAGTCATCTAAGTATTACATGATCCGAGTTAAACTAGACCGTGTCTGATCATCACGTGAGACGGACTAGTCAACATCGGTGAACATCTTCATGTTGATCGTATCTTCTATACGACTCATGCTCGACCTTTCGGTCTTCTGTGTTCCGAGGCCATGTCTGTACATGCTAGGCTCGTCAAGTCAACCTAAGTGTTTGCATGTGTAAATCTGTCTTACACCCGTTGTATGTGAACGTCTGAATAAAACACCCGATCATCACGTGGTGTTTTTGAGACAGCGAACTGTCGCAATGGTGCACAATTAGGGGGAACACTTCTTGAATTTATTGTGAGGGATCATCTTATTTACTACCGTTGTTCTAAGTAAACAAGATGCAAAACATGATAAACATCACATGCAATCAAATAATAAACGTGACATGATATGGCCAATATCACATAGCTCCTTTGATCTCCATCTTGGGGCTCCATGATCATCTTGTCACCGGCTTGACACCATAATCTCCATCATCATGATCTCCATCATCGTGTCTCCATGAAGTTGCTCGCCAACTATTACTTCTACTACTATGGCTAACGCGTTTAGCAATAAAGTAAAGTAATTACATGGCGTTTCTTGATGACACGCAGGTCATATAAAAGAATAAAGACAACTCCTATGGCTCCTGCCGGTTGTCATACTCATCGACATGCAAGTCGTGATTCCTATTACAATAGCATTAACATCTCATACATCACATATAGATCATTCATCATTCATCACAACTTTGGCCATGTCATATCACAAACCACTTGCTGCAAAAACAAGTTAGACGTCCTCTAATTGTTGTTGCAAGTTTTTACGTGGCTGAATTAGGGTTCTAGCAAGAACGTTTTCTTACCTACGTTAAAGCCACAACGTGATTTGTCAACTTCTATTTACCCTTCATAAGGACCCTGTTCATCGATTCCGCTCCAACTAAAGTAGGAGAGACAGACACCCGCCAGCCACCTTATGCAACTAGTGCATGTTAGTCGGTGGAACCGGTCTCACGTAAGCGTACGTGTAAGGTTGGTCCGGGCCGCTTCATCCCACAATACCGCTGAAGCAAGAAAGGACTAGTAACGACAAGAAAGTTGACAAATCTACGCCCACAACAAATTGTGTTCTACTCGCGCAAGAAGAACTACACATAGACCTAGCTCATGATGCCACTGTTGGGGAACATTGCAGAAAACAAAAATTTTCCTATTCGTTTCACCAAGATCATCTAGGAGTTCATCTAGCAACGAGTGATTAGATGCATCTACATACCTTTGTAGATCGCGCATGGAAGCGTTCAAAAGAACGGTGATGATGTAGTCGTACTCGACGTGATCCAAATCACCGATGACCAGCGCCGAACGGACGGCACCTCCGCGTTCAACACACGTACGGAACAGCCACGTCTCCTCCTTCTTGATCCAGCAAGGGAGGGAGGAGAGGTTGAGGGAGATGGCACCAGCAGCAGCACGACGGCGTGGTGTTGATGGAGCTGCAGTACTCCGGCAGAGCTTCGCTAAGCACTATGGAGGTGGAGGAGGTGTTGGGGAGGGAGAAGGAGGCAACCAAAGGCCAGGGCGTTCAGGTATGAAGTCCCTCCTCTCCCCCACTATATATAGGGGTGCCAAGGGGGGGTGGCCGGCCCTAGGAGATCCAATCTCCTAGGGGGTGCGGCGGCCAAGGGGGGTTTCCCTCCCCCCCCCCAAGGCACCTAGGAGGTGCCTTACCCTCCTAGGACTCTTGCCCCCTTAAACCCTAGGCGCATGGGCCTATGTGGGGCTGGTGCCCTTGGCCCATTAGGCCAAGGCGCACCCCCTTACAGCCCATGTGGCCCCCCGGGACAGGTGGACCCACCCGGTGGACCCCCGGGACCCTTCCGGTGGTCCCGGTACAATACCGATAACCCCGAAACTTGTCCCGATGCCCGAAACAGGACTTCCCATATATAAATCTTTACCTCCGGATCATTCCGGAACTCCTCGTGACGTCCGGGATCTCATCCGGGACTCCGAACAACATTCGGGTTACTGCATATACATATCCCTACAACCCTAGCATAACCGAACCTTAAGTGTGTAGACCCTACGGGTTCGGGAGACAAGCAGACATGACCGAGACGACTCTCCGGTCAATAACCAACAGCGGGATCTGGATACCCATGTTGGCTCCCACATGCTCCACGATGATCTCATCGGATGAACCACGATGTCGAGGATTCAATCAACCCCGTACGCTATTCCCTTTGTCTATCGATATGTTACTTGCCCGAGATTCGATCGTCGGTATCCCAATACCTTGTTCAATCTCGTTACCGGCAAGTCACTTTACTCGTACCATAATGCATGATCCCGTGACCAGACACTTGGTCACTCTGAGCTCATTATGATGATGCATTACCGAGTGGGCCCAGTGATACCTCTCCGTCATACGGAGTGACAAATCCCAGTCTTGATCCATGTCACCCAACAGACACTTTCGGAGATACCCGTAGTCTACCTTTATAGTCACCCAGTTACGTCGTGACGTTTGGCATACCCAAATCACTCCTACGGTATCCGGGAGTTACACGATCTCATGGTCTAAGGAAAAGATACTTTGACATTGCAAAACTCTAGCAAACGAACTATACGATCTTGTGCTATGTTTAGGATTGGGTCTTGTCCATCACATCATTCTCCCAATGATGTGATCTCGTTATCAATGACATCCAGTGTCCATAGTCAGGAAACCATGACTATCTGTTGATCAACGAGCTAGTCAACTAGAGGCTCACTAGGGACATGTTGGTGTCTGTTATTCACACATGCATTACGATTTCCGGATAACACAATTATAGCATGAATAAAGACAATTATCATGAACAAGGAAATATAATAATAATGCTTTTATTATTGCCTCTAGGGCATATTTCCAACAAATATAGCATGGAGCAATCAAAAATTATAGATATGTTGGAGACGTATCAAGCATGCCCAAGCTTAATTCCTGCTCGTCCTCGAGTAGGTAAATGATAAAAAACAGAATTTTTGATGCGGAGTGCTACTTGGCATAATTTCAATGTAAATCTTCTTAATTGTGGTATAAATATGTCTTCTTAATTTTAGATTCAAAAGATTCAAGACAAAAGTTCATGTTGACATAAAAATAATAATACTTCAAGCATACTAACAAAGCAATTATGTCTTCTCAAAATAACATGGCCAAAGAAAGCTATCCCTACAAAATCATATAGTCTGGCTATGCTCTATCTTCACCACACAAAGTATTTAAATCATGCACAACCCCGATGACAAGCCAAGCAATTTTTTCATACTTTAGACATTTTCAAAACTTTTTCGATCTTCACGCAATACATGAGCGTGAGCCATAGATATAGCACTATATGTGGAATAGAATGGTGGTTGTGGAGAAGACAAAAAGGGAGAAGATAGTCTCACATCAACTAGGCGTATCAACGGGCTATGGAGATGCCCATCAATAGATATCAATGTGAGTGAGTAGGGATTGCCATGCAACGGATGCACTAGAGCTATAAGTATATGAAAGATCAACAAAAGAAACTAAGTGGGTGTGCATACAACTCGCTTGCTCACGAAGACCTAGGGAATTTTGAGGAAGCCCATCATTGGAATATACAAGCCAAGTTCTATAATGAAAAATTCCCACTAGTATATGAAAGTGATAACATGAGAGACTCTCTACTATGAAGATCATGGTGCTACTTTGAAGCACAAGTGTGGTAAAAGGATAGTAACATTGTCCCTTCTCTCTTTTTCTCTCATTTTTTTATTTGGGCCTTCTCTTTTTTATGGCCTCTTTTTTTCATCTAGAATCTCATCCCGACTTGTGGGGGAATCATAGTCTCCATCATCCTTTCCTCACTTGGGACAATCCTCTAAAAATGATGATCATCACACTTTTTTATTTTTCTTACAACTCAACAATTACAACTCGGTACTTAGAACAAGATATGACTATATGAATGCCTCCAGCGGTGTACCGGGATATGCAATGAATCAAGAGTGACATGTATGAAAGAATTATGAACTGTGGCTTTGCCACAAATACGATGTCAACTACATGATCATGCTAGCAATATGACAATGATGGAGCGTGTCATAATGAACGGAACGGTGGAAAGTTGCATGGTAATATATCTCGGAATGGCTATGGAAA
Source organism: Triticum dicoccoides (assembly GCF_002162155.2). Lineage (NCBI taxonomy): Eukaryota > Viridiplantae > Streptophyta > Magnoliopsida > Poales > Poaceae > Triticum > Triticum dicoccoides. Next base: position 721,470,276 of record NC_041382.1, on the reverse strand, counting down.
TGCCTTGATAGGTAGGTATGGTGGCTGTTTTGAGGAAGGTATTTGGTGGGTGTATGATACTGGCGAAAAGTGCGCGGTATTAGGGAGGCTAGCAAAGGTGGAAGGGTGAGAGTGCGTATAATCCATGGAGTCAACATTACTCATAAAGAACTCATATACTTATTGCAAAAATCTAGAAGTTATCAAAGCAAAGTATTACGCGCATGCTCCTAGGGGGATAGATTGGTAGGAAAAGACCATCGCTCGTCCCCGACCGCCACTCATAAGGAAGACAATCAATAAATAAATCATGCTTGAGGGAGTCCTGGATTCGGGGGTATCCGGACAGCCGGATTATATCCTTTGGCCGGACTGTTGGACTATGAATATACAAGATTGAAGACTTCGTCCCGTGTCCAGATGGGACTCTCCTTGGCGTGGAAGGCAAGCTTGGCAATACAGATATGTAGATCTACTTCCTTGTAACCGACTCTGTGTAACCCTAGCCCCCTCTAGTGTCTATATAAACCGGAGGGTTTAGTCCGTAGGACCAACAACAACAATCATACCATAGGCTAGCTTCTAGGGTTTAGCCTCTTCGGTCTCGTGGTAGATCAACTCTTGTACTACTCATATTATCAAGAACAATCAAGCAGGACGTAGGTTATTACCTCCATCAAGAGGGCCCAAACCTGGGTAAACATCATGTCCCCTGCCTCCTGTTACCATCCACCTTAGACGCACAGTTCAGGACCCCCTACCTGAGATCCGCCGGTTTTGACACCGACATTGGTGCTTTCATTGAGAGTTCCTTTGTGTCATCATCATTAGGCTTGAGGGCTCCTTCAATCATCGATAGCGATGCAGTCCAGGGTGAGACTTTTCTCCCCGGACATATCTTTGTATTCGGCGGCTTCACACTGCGGGCCCACTCGCTTGGCCATCTGGAGTAGATCAAGAGTTACGCCCCTGGCCACCAAGTCAGGTTTGGAAGCTTAAACTACACGGCCGATATCCGCAGAGACTTGATCTTCGATGGATTCGAGCCCCTGCCGAGAGCGCCACACGGTCACGATGAGCGTGATTTAGCTCTACCATCAGACAGTGTTCAGGAGATCGCACCGACAACCGCTCCGACCCTCAATTCGGAGCCAATTGCGCCATCCATGGACGGGTGGATAGACCCCGCCACGGAGGCTGCATCCTCAGCGGCGATCGAGCCGAGTACCGACCTTACCCTTCACAGGAGCCGTGACACCGAACTGCCGGATTCTTCCCTGGCCATGGACTCTGAACCGCCTGCGCCCATGCCTATCGAATCCGACTAGGCGCCGATCATGGAGTTCACCTCCGCGGATATCTTTTAGCACTCGCTCTTTGGCGACATACTGAACTCATTAAGGTCTCTCTCCTTGTCAGGAGAGTCCTGGCCGAACTATGTCCGGCAGGATTGGGATGCGGATGACGAAGAAATTCGCCGCCCACCCACCACCCACTTAGTAGCAACTGTCGACAATTTGACCGACATGCTCGACTTCGACTCCGAAGACATTGACGGTATGGACGACGATGCAGGAGACGAACAGGAGCCACTGCCCACAGGGCACTGGACGCCCACTTCATCATATGATGTATACATGATAGACACACCCAAAGAAAACGACGACGAGGAACAGAAGGACGCAGCGAAGGATCGATCCCTCGAGAAGCAGTCAAAGCGGCGGCGTAAGCGCCGCTCCAAATCCCGCCTCGGCAGAAACAATGATCATATAGACCCAGCGATAGAGCAAGGTGAGCCAGTGGACGACAAACACGGCATTGAACCACCGTCCGATCACGGCAACACAGAGAATCAAACCGAACAACCCGACTCCAGCGAAGATAACAGTCCGGATGACATCACATCGGACAGGCACCCGGAGCAACAGAATACCCATCAAAGGCTTATTGCCACTGCGAGGAGTCTGAAAAAGCAGAAGCAAAAGCTCATGGCCGCACAAGACACACTCAGAATTAGATGGAGTGAAGTACTCAACACTGCAGCAAAATACACCAGTAGTCGCCACACAAAGAGCTACCCGAAGCGAAAGCTGCTACCTGAATTCGATGAGGAGGCCTTAGATCCCCCACAATAAAGAACAAAACAGCCATCCGGTCGGATAAATGACCTCGTGGCCAACATAGAGCGGCAAACGACGCCGCACATAAGCCAGCACACGATCCACGTGAGGGCTCGCATCAAAAGGACGGCGTAACCAGATCCATCTATGGGCCAAGCAAGCGCGCTCCAGCACGCAATGCAACACAACAAAAATCCGAACACCACGGTACACCCAAATATAGGGGTGCCGCTCACCCCCTATGCTTCACCGATGAGGTGCTGGACCATGAATTTCCAGAGGGATTCAAACCCGTAAACATAGAGGCGTACGACGGAACGACAGACCCTGGGGTCTGGATTGAGGACTACGTCCTCCATATCCACATGGCTCAAGGAGACGATCTCCACGCCATCAAGTACTTACCCCTCAAGCTCAAAGGGCCAGCTCGGCACTGGCTTAAAAGCCTCCCCGAAAACTCCATTGGAAGTTGGGAAGAGCTCGAAGATGCTTTTCGGGCCAATTTTCAAGGGATCTATGTCCGACCACCGGATGCAGACGATTTAAGTCATATAACTCAACAGCCCGGAGAGTCAACCCGAAAGCTTTGGAATAGGTTTCTCACTAAAAAGAACCTAATAGTCGACTGTCCGGACGCCGAAGCCTTAGCAGCTTTCAAGCACATCGTTCGAGACGAATGGCTTGCCAGACACCTCGGCCAAGAAAAGCCAAGAACAATGGCAGCATTAACAAGCCTCATGACCCGCTTTTGCGCAGGCGAGGACAGCTGGTTAGCCCGATGTAGCACCAGCGATCCAAGTACATCCGAAGTCAAGGACGGAAACGGGAAGCCACGACGCAGCAAAAACAAGCGCTGGAATAAAGAAGGCAGCCTGAAGAGCACGGCGGTAAACGCCGGATTCAGAAGCTCTCGGCCAGGTCAACAAAAGTTGCCCTCCAAAGGCAACAGAGACGAACTGTCCAGCCTAAACAAGATTCTGGACAAAATATGTCAGATCCACAGCACACCCGATAAACCTGCAAATCATACCCATAGAGAATGTTGGGTCTTCAAGCAGTCCGGCAAGCTTAACGCCAAACACAAGGGGCAGGATACACCAAGCGAAGACGAGGACCAGCCTCGCAAGCAAAGCACTGGGGAACAGAAGAAATTCCCACCAGAAGTCAAAACAGTAAACGTGTTACACGTGATAAAGGGGAGAAACAAAGCGGCACTCCTAGAGGCACATGCCCCAGGGCTTATCCGCGGAGTTCTGCCACTGGTCGTCCCAACCGATCACCTTTGACCATCGGGATTACTCGGCAAGTATCCGGCACGCAGGATGGGCTACCTTGGTGTTAGACCCGATAATTGACGGATATCACTTCGCACGAGTCCTGATAGACGGCGGCAGTAGTTTAAACCTGATATATCAGGACACAGTCCGCAAAATGGGGATAGACCCAACAAAAAATAGCCATAGCAATACTACCTTTAAAGGAGTAACGCCAGGCCCAGAAGCCCATTGCACGGGCTCCCTGCTACTAGAGGTTATATTCAGCTTTCCCAACAACTTCCGCAGCGAAAATTTAACCTTCCACATCGCTCCGTTCCAAAGTGTCTATCAAGCACTACTCAGACGTGAAGCTTTCGCTCGCTTTAACGCAATACCGCATTATGCTTCCCTCATGCTTAATATGCCCAGTCCACGTGGCATCATTACAGTAAATGGAAATATTGAGCGCTCCTTGCGCGCGGAAGACCGCGCGGCTGCCTTGGCAGCCGCACACTAAATGGCCTCACCAACTAGAGCATCTGATAGGTCATTAAGACCACGGACACGGTTAGACGAGTCCGGTGCAGCTATATATAATTGATATAGGTTTGATGGCTATACCCCTATAACAATACAAGGGGCTCAATGCGTGTAAACAAGTGACAATAAGGCTCAACTTTACTCATCTTGAACCGTACATGGTTTATTTAGTATAACCTACCTTTTGCACGACAAATTTTCAGCTAAGTTCCTCTCTTTTACAGATGACCATCGTGCTACACCCGTCCAGGATACGGCACAACGGAGACACAGGCGCAGACGTGCAGCAGGGACCCGTTCCAAGGATTCTTTTTAGATTAAGACCCTGCGTAAACCTTTTTTACTGTCTCTTGTTGATACACATCCCCCGGATTCTCAGTACAATTGAGAAGGATGCTAACGTATTGGCATGTGGCCACGTTAGAATATTGCACGTACCTGGACACGAGGGGCGTATTACAAAGGGCACTGTTTAGCCCGGTTTACATCATAAAGACCAAATACCTTAGGGAGTGTTCGGCGTCGCGAGTTTGGCCTTATATGCATCAGCTCCGAATCATGTCTTTGGTCAAATGTTGGGTTTGCCCGGCTCCTGTGTTTTGCTGCCTTACGTTCCGCTCTATCGGCTAAGGCGGCACCAGGAGAACTACTGCGATTGTGCCCTGGTTCATCCGGACGAGCACCTCAGTAGAGAAAGCCGAAAACTGACTGTCATGGTATAGCGTGAGAATGGTCAACCACTCGATGACCTAGTGGAATCTTCAGGATTCCTTCGCCTTAACGAAGAGCCGTTTCCCGGCCAGGCATGTACGCGCCCTGAATTCGGATGAGTGTGGAGCCACCAGGGGCTATATAGTAGCCCCACTGTCAAACTCCTCTGGCTAAGTGAAAGTGTTAAAGCATTATAGTCCGATTGCCTAGTTCGCTGCGCTATCACCTCCTTAATGGACCAAGACGTTGGATCAAGTGTGAACATGCATCTTCTGCAAATACCCTCGCATTATATGCGTGGGGGCTGAAGCCGACGACTGACATCTTTCAGGTTATATACATATATACATAAACAGCCGCACAGGAGGCATCATAGTACTTTCGGGCAAAAGTATAAATACAGACTTGATAGACTCAATAAAACATTGTTTTTACAATGGGAGTACATGTCACTCAAACATAATATTCTTCGAGCACTGAGCCTCTATCAAACGAGCGCCTTCAAGAACTTCTTCAAAGTAGTGCTTGGCAGCCACTCGGCCTATGGCCGAACCCTGTGCCGTAACAGTGGTGGCATCCATCTCCGCCCAGTATGTTTTGACACGGGCAAGGGCCATCCGCGAGCCTTCTATGCATGCCGACCTCTTTACAACATCGATGTGTGGCACAGCACCAAGGAATTGTTGCACTAAGCTAAAGTAGCTATTCGGCCTTGGCCCTTTCGGCCATAGATGATCCACAACGGACCTCATGGCAAGTCCGGATAATCTATGGAGCTAGGCCCACTCGGCCATTTGCTCATTGAACAGCAGCGGACGGGCTGGAGCATGAAACTGTGACCAAAACAGTTTTTCCACTTCGTGATCTTTCCGATCCTTGAAGTACTCGGCCGCATCAGCAGCACTTGCAGCCAAATCCACGTAGGCGTCTGCAGAACTCCATAGCCGGTCCAGAGGTGCATACTTTGGATCCCCAAACTTAGTCCGCAACAAGAAGGGCTTCCCAGATACAATATCTGCAGCTTGATGCAGCTCCTCCTTTGTTGCTCTAATTTTGGAGCAGGCTTCCTTGGCAGCAACCCGTGCCTTCTCCAGGTCCGTCGCCTTCGCCCGGTTTTCTTCTTCAAGAAGCTGGTAACGGTCAGCAGCATCTTTTAACTCTACATCCATCTTGGCTATTTTTTCTTTGCTCTCGCAATGCGCGGCCTGTTCGGCCCTTAACTCTTCGGTCACCTTTAAAGCGGCCGCATTGCTACTCCTTACTTGCTCCGTGGCTCGGGCAAGCTTTGCCCGAAGGGTCTCCACGGTGACAGCTCCATCTGCAGTCACAACATATTAAAGATACTGGCATCATGTTGCTCTTATTATGTGACAATCACCAGAAAAATCACTTACCCTGTGCCTCGTCAAGCCGCTTGTTAACAAGCACGATGTCGGCATCTGCCGTATCCAGTTGCCGCCTTAGTTCGGCAAACCCAGCAGTCCGGCTAACCACCGGAGCTTCAACCACCCGCACATAAAGGCGGTCTGGTTATTACCTGGGACTATGATCCTCTGTTGTCGTTGTTTTCGACGACAACCAGAGTCTTAGGGGCTACTATCTACACAGGGCACATCTAAAAATGTGTGGTACTGTCAACAATGTACATCATTTCCTGTACCTAAAAACCCGCCAGTAGACTCATAAAGGCTTCATGCAACCCGCTTTCGGCGGACGAAATCCTTTCAATCACCGTACCCATCAACGTGCGGTGCTCTTCTGAGATAGCCGCTTGCTCTAGTAGATTTCTCTGTACGTCCGACCGCACACCAAACAGTGCTGGACTCTTTTGATTGCTCCCTTCAGGAGCCGGATACTAAGGACTTCGGGTGGCCATAGGATTACCTTCTGGCCTTGCCGGATCAGGAGAAACCCTCCACGACGACACCTCGGGGTCGCCCACCTCGTGAGACTGTGTGGAAGGGGGAGGCGTTTCGCTCTCCATCATCTCTGGAAGAAGATCCCCTGAAGACGAGCTCTGTTGAGAAGGGCTAAGATCCGAACTGCAAGATAAATGCCTCGGTTATTTTCCTCAGAGGTAAAGCGAGATATTTTCATTTACCCTTTTACTTACAGCTCGATGGAGGGCTGATCCCCTTGAGGGCATAGTGCGGCCAGGGTATCCCCCACGGCAGGACCCTCCGGTGGAGATTTCTTCCCCTATTTGGAGACCATTGTCTCCGGGTCCTCAGAGGCGGTTCTCTTCCTTCCCTAGGGAGAGGAAGTTTCAGTTCCTCCTCCCCGGCTAACCTCCTTCACGGAGGCGCTAGCCTTCTTGTTCCCCCCTTTATCTTCTTCCGAGGGCGCTTGATAAGGCGCGATCTCCAGCATCCTGGTTAGCATGGGATTTGGTGAGGTCTCAGGGAGGGGGGCCGGACACCTGATTAACTTCGCCTTCGCAATCCAATCCTGGGTCAAAGAGCGGCTTTTTTAGGGCAATGTTGCGATAAATAAACGGACAGTGTGTTCGGATGCGGGGCTACTTACTTGGGTATCCGGGCAATTGCAGCTCAGACCTGCATCCTCAGTGATGTCCGGACACATTATTTGTGGTCCGAAGAACAATTTTTACATCTCTTCGTGCGTCATGCCGAGGAAATGTTGAATAGCTTGCGGTCCTTCTAGGTTGAATTCCCACATGCGAAGGGGCCGACATTTGCAAGGCTGGACTTGACGGACTAGCATAACTTGCACTACCATAACCAGACTGAAATCTCCCTCAAAGAGATCTCGGATACGGCTTTGCAGTATTGGCACGTCCTTGGCTGGACCCCAGCTCAGCCCCCTTCTGATCCATGACATCAGTTGTGGTGGGGGGCCTGAGCGAAAGGCGGGGGCAGCTACCCACTTGGCACTTCTGGGAACTGTGATGTAGAACCACTCCCGCTGCCACAATCCGGACACCTCTAGGAAGCAACCCTCAGGCCATGGAGCGTCAGTGATTTTGCTTATTAAAGCGCCTCCGCACACTGCGTGCTGCCCCTCGATCATCTTCGGCTTCACATCGAAGGTCTTGAGCCACAGGCCGAAGTGAGGGGTAATGCGGAGGAAGGCCTCACATACGACAATAAATGTCGAGGTATGAAGAAGGGAATCCAGGGCCAGATCGTGAAAATCTAGCCCATAATAGAACATAAGACCCCTAACGAAGGGATCCAGAGCGAGGCCTAGTCCTCGGAGGAAGTGGGAGATGAACACGACGCTCTCGTTGGGTTCGGGAGTAGGGACGACTTGCCCTCAGGCAGGCAGCCGATGTGAAATTTTGGCGGTCAGATATCTGGCCTCTCTCAACTTCTTGATGTCCTCCTCCGTGACGGAGCACCGACCTTGAAGGTTGGATCCGGACATAGTTGAAGGTCCGAAGTGCCTAAACCTGAGCTTTGGGTGTTGGAACTCGAGGCGGGAGGCGGACTCGATTAAGATCGAGAGGAAAAGGCATTGTCCCCTTTATAAAGAGGGTGAATATCAAGCGTCCTCCTCGTGGCCGTTTGGGACTTGCCTAAGATTTAGGAGTCCTACCAATAGGCACGGTTGGGTTACCCACGTCCGTATTGATGAGAATCATGTAATAAAGGGGAGATGATCTCTGCTTCGACAAGACGTGCCAAGGAAACCGCCTCACGAAACACGCTGAGATTGGTTATGAAAAATGATTCGAATAAAGACCTGGTTGTGGTGTGATTTCACACTACGGGGTACGTCAGCAGATTAGATTTATGGAAATATTATTCTCTCAACGGTGGTATGTGGAACTTGTTTTGCAGAGCTGGACACGATCCTCGTGTTCAAAATCTTCTATGAAGTATTTGAAGGAGGAACCCGCCTTACAATGCCGAAGACAATCTGCGCGTCGGACTCAACGTCATTGAAGCCTGGTTCAGGGGCTACTGAGGGAGTCCTGGATTAGGGGGTATCCGGACAGCTGGATTATATCCTTTGGCTGGACTGTTGGACTATGAAGATACAAGATTGAAGACTTCATCCTGTGTCCGTATGGGACTCTCCTTGGCGTGGAAGGCAAGCTTGGCAATACGGATATGTAGATCTCCTTCCGTGTAACCGACTCTGTGTAACCCTAGCCCCCTCCGGTGTCTATATAAACCAGAGGGTTTAGCCCGTAGGACCAACAACAGCAATCATACCATAGGCTAGCTTCTAGGGTTTAGCCTCTTCGATCTCGTGGTAGATCAACTCTTGTACTACTCATATTATGAAGAACAATCAAGCAGGACATAGGGTATTACCTCCATCAAGAGGGCTCGAACCTGGGTAAACATCGTGTCCCCTGCCTCCTGTTACCATCCGCCTTAGACGCACAGTTCGGGACCCCCTACCCGAGATCCGCCGGTTTTGACACCGACAATGCTCCGACTTCATCACATAACGGTTCACCATACGGGCATGCTACGGGAATCACAAACTTTAACACAAGCATTTCTCAAATTCACAACTACTCAACTAGCATGACTCTAATATCACCATCCTTATATCTCAAAACAATTGTCAAGCATCAATTTCTTCTTAGTATTCAACGCATTCAAAAGAAAGTTTTATAAATCTTGAATACCAAGCATATTATTATTAAGAAAATTACCATGCTATTAAGACTCGCAAAATAATCTAAGTGAAGCATGAGAGATCAATAGTTTCTATAAAACAAATCCACCATCGTGCTCTAAAAGATATAAGTGAAGCACTAGAGCAAAATTATATAACTCAAAAGATATAAGTGAAGCACATAGAGTATTCTATCAAATTCCAAATTATGTATGGCTCTCTCAAAAGGTGTGTACAGCAAGGATGATTTGGTAGACTAACAAGCAAATACTCAAATTATAAAAGATGCTCCAAGCAAAACACATATCATGTGGTGAATAAAAATATAGCTCCAAGTAAAGTTACCGATAGAAGTAGACAAAAGAGGGGATGCCTTCTGGGGCATCCCAAAGCTTTGGATTTTAGGTGTCCTTGGATTATCTTGGGGGTGCCATGGGCATCCCCAAGCTTAGTCTCTTGCCACTCCTTGTTCCATAATCCATCAAATCTTTACCCAAAACTTGAAAACTTCACAACACAAAACTTAAAGTAGAAAACTCATGAGCTCCGTTAGCGAAAGAAACAAAAGACCACTTCAAGGTACTGTAATGAACTCATTCTTTATTTATATGGGTGTTATACCTACTGTATTCCAACTTCTCTATGGATTATAAACTATTTTAATAGCCATAGATTCATCAAAATAAGCAAACAACACACGAAAAACAGAATCTGTCAAAAACAGAACAGTCTGTAGTAATCTGTAGCTAGAGCAAGATCTGGAACCCCAAAAATTCTAAAATAAATTTCTGGACGTGAGGAATTTATCTATTAATCATCTGCAAAAAGAATTAACTAAATATCACTCTTCAAATAAAAATGACAGCAGTTCTCGTGAGCGCTAAAGTTTCTGTTTTTTACAGCAAGTTCAACAAGACTTTCCCCAAGTCTTCCCAACGGTTCTACTTGGTACAAACACTAATTAAACACAAAAAACACAACTAAAACAGAGGCTAAATAATTTATTTATTACTAAACAGGAGCAAAAATCAAGTAATAAAAATAAAATTGGGTTGCCTCCCAACAAGCGCTATCGTTTAACGCCCCTAGCTAGGCATAACAAGCAAGAATAGATCTAGGTATTGCCATCTTTGGGAGGCAGTTCTTCAATGAGGCATCTATCTCCCTTAGCAATTTCTTCTTTCTAGTGATTATAAAACTCTTAGGCACAAGATCAAAAAATTCATTTGTAGCAATTGGTTCCTTAATGATAGCAAAAAGATTGGGATGAATACTTATAGATTTAAGATCCGCAGTTTCTTTACTAGATGATTCACCCTTATTTTTAGGAACATACATAAGCTTGGCAATTTTAGTAGGAGGACTTTATTCTTTATGGAAGAAAAAGCGGTTCCCAAGTTTGTAACGATATCCTGAAGTTTATCAATTCTAGTGGAATTTAGATTTATTTTCTCATTAACTATGGGTTCTTTTTCCTTGATATTTTTCGAAGTCATTCCTACCATAGATCTGTCGGAGTAATCGACCACGGGTACCCCGAGGACGGCAAGACGATATTTCAAGACATCGGGGCTAGCAAAGCCCCTCAGTCCGACTGTCCGGCCGCTCCTGTCGGCTCCCCGTCCGACTGCTCTGCCCGGCCGGCTGCCGGCTGCCGACTACGCCAACCAGCCGGCTGCCGACTGCACCAACCAGCCGGCTGCCGACTGCAGCCCGAAGCGACATCGACAAGACACCGACGAGACGGCCATACCTTGGACGAGACAACCGTACAGCGACGATATCATCTACAGTGTATCTGTCCCTGGGCACTGTTTTATAAAGTGCACCAAGGACAAAAAGGCATGCACATCATGTACATGGGCATGGTGCCCCATGCCCACTTGCCCCCCACGCCACTACCTAGCTTAGGTAGTAAGCTACCACCATGCCTATATAAGGCACCCATCCATCCATTCACCAAGGAGGCCACACCACATGCACGAGGCCGGCCACAATGGCTCCCTGGGCATTCTCACACACTCCACGCATGCATGCATACTAGCTAGCAAGCAAGCTAGCTAGCGCACACATATCCATTCAGCCTAGCACACACTTGTGCTCATATGCATATATGGGATCAGATGCATCTAGCACTGATCCCAGATACAGCTCCAGGAACACTTTGTACTGCCTGATGTACACCCCAGATAGATACACTCAGACATGCAGCAGTAGAAGTATTATCTCTCTGGAGAGCTCCGAAGCTGGGTAAACCACCGCGTGCTACTCGCATACCCGCTCCCGGGCCTATCAGCAGCAGTCTTACCCTCACACTAAGCCCTTGTGGCATCTGTCGACTCGCAAGCCCCCCGTGAGAAACACCACGACAGTTGGCGCCCACCGTGGGGCGGTACTACTACTACGCTACCACGCTGGTGCTGGTTTCGCTGTCCGGGCAGGACCCTTTTTTCTTCATCGCCTCCGCCGCGGCGTCGCGCCGTCTCTCCGGTAGCGCTCGGGGGCTCGACTTCGACCCGCCCCCAGAGCGGCCGTGCGGGACGGCGCGCCCTCGCCGTCGGCTTCGCCATCTTCGTCATCACCAACGCAGCGCCGGCCGTCCGTCCACGCGCACGCCCCGCGCGGTGCCTCGTTTCGGTCGGCCGTGTCCATCCACGCGCGGCTTGCGTCTGCTCCTCTCCGCGCTACGCCTTGCTCTGGCCGGAATGCGCTTTCGCTCCTCCATATATCATCCACACTAGCTGGCTAGAGGCAAGTCAGCCCTAGTAAAAGCATTAGCAAAACCGTGGTCAGACGCTACCCATACAATGGTCAGATGCACTACCCAGAACAATGTGTTTCCTGCACCATGCTTCGTGCATCTCCGGCCGTACTCGCATCCGGCGCCTCGCTTCCTCCTCTCCTGCTGCCTCCACCGCTAAATCGCCATGGCGCTGCTGCCTCGTTGGAGCTGCTCTCGCCGCGCCCAAGCTCCGTCACCTACGAGCAATCACTTGGGATTCAACGAATCCTACGCCCGCCTCTAGCGCCGTGCGGCTGCACCCCCATGCCCGTCGCACCGCGCCCCGCGCCGGGCCTGCGCGTGTGCGCCCGCCGACCTGCTCGGCCTCGCTCGCGGGCTCCGCCCCGCTTCGGATGTTGCGCCCGCACGCCCGCCTCCGCCTCCAACCATGGCCAGGCCGCCTGCGCCATTGCCCCCATGCGCGCGAAGGCCCCTGCCGCATGGCTGCGCGCCCCAAGCCGCGCGGGGCAGCTTGCTTCGACTCCCGCTGCACTGCACGGACGCCGCTTGGGGCCTTCTCGCGTGCGCCCGGCTGCTGCCGGCTGCCCGGACCGCTCCGGTGCTTTCGTCCGGCCGCCTCTACCCGTGGCTCATCCGCCACCGGTCGCCTCCGCCTGTGGCCCATCCGCCCCCGACCGGCCCCGCCTTATCCGGCCGGCTCCGCCTCCCGCCCGCGTGCCGGGCCGGATTGCCGCTCATCGGTTTCACCCGCTCGCGGCTGCGCCTCCGTCGCCCGGCCCCCGCCACACGATAGGCTGGCCCCGCCGCCTTGCGCGACCCCGACCAGTCGGCTACGCCTCGGCCCATGGCCGGGTTCTCCGCCCTGCGCCTCGTTGCCGTCTACACCAACCACATCCGTCGACACCTCCACGCCCCGTGCCGGCTTCCGCACCGGCCGCGTCCGGCTCCCCGACGCCGCACCATGCTTAGCCGGGTCCGGCTCGCCCCGCTTCCCGGCCTCCCGCCCGCTGCTCGTGCCAGCTCGGCCGGGTCCGGCTTCGCCCCCGCCAGTCGGCCCCCGCGTCTGACGTCGACTCGACCTCGCCGGGTCTCCTCGCCGCTGCGCCCGGCCGACTCCTGCGGCACCCGACCGCCGGGTCG
>NC_041382.1:721418192-721456739 GCF_002162155.2 Triticum dicoccoides | reverse complement strand
GGGTCGCCGACGCCTCGCCTCCGCTCCTCCGCCCGGCGCCGCCTCCCCTGGCCGGCTCCGCCGCCCGGCCGCCGGCTCCCGGCCCCGTGCAGGCCGGCTTCCGCGTGCCCTGGCCGGCTTCCGCGACCCGGCCTGCCGGCTTCCGCTACGACCCGGCCGCCACCTTTCGCCGCGTCCCGCCCCTGTCCGGCTGCTCATACAGAGAAAAAGATTGGCCGGCTGCCCAAGGGGCCGACTGAGAAAGAGAGAAAAAGAAAAGTCAGGCCGGCTTGAAAAGAAGAGGCCGATTGCCTTGAGGCCGGCTGGAAAAAAAAGAAGTGGGCTGGGCCGCTCGCATAGCCGACTGCTTAAAAACAAAGAGAGAGAGGAAAGAAATGTGCGTCCGACCGTTGGCTACCTGGCCGGCTACAAAGAGCCTGACTGCTGTGTCGGGGTCCGCCCGCCCAGCCGTCTGAAGAAGAAAAAAGAAGAAGACAAGGTAGTTGCCGGAAGATCCGGCCCGACTGCTCAGCAGTCGGCCCGAATCTCGGGGGCTACACCCAGCGGGTGCGCTGACGCGCCCCCGCGAGAGAAGAAGACAAGGTAGTTGCCGGAAGATCCGGCCCGACTGCTCAGCAGTCGGCCCGAATCTCGGGGGCTACACCCAGCGGGTGCGCTGACGCGCCCCCGCGAGAAAGAAGACAAAGTAGTCGCCGGGAGATCCGGCCCGACTGCTCAGCGGTCGGCCCGAATCTCGGGGGCTACACCCAGCGGGTGCGCTGACGCGCCCCCGCGAGGAAGAAGACAAAGTAGTTGCCGGGAGATCCGGCCCGACTGCTCAGCAGTCGGCCCGAATCTCGGGGGCTACACCCAGTGGTGCGCTGGCGCGCCCCCACGGAAGATTGCAGACAAGAGAAGAGTTTTGTCCAGCTCCCAGTAGCCGGCAAAAAAAAGAATAAGGGGCATTGCAAGACGCCTCGCCGCCTCGCCGGTCGAGCCTGACCGGCCGGGACCCCCCCCATCGAGCACCCGGGGGCTCGAAGGCTACACCCAGTGGGTGCGCCGACGCACTCCGTGAGCGCCGAGTCGCGCCGGCTGTTTTCGACGACCGCGACTACACAAAAATCAATGTGAGCTCCTCGCCCGCATATTTTTTGCATCACGCAAGCACGGATAACCCCAAGCGATGCTCGGGTGCTATCTCCGCATTTTTTTATTACAGTTGCATCACTATTCGCCCCGGTGCCAGCCAGAGTTGGCCCGGGGGCTGGCCGCTTGGCCTGAGACGTCAGTTCCCGCAGACGGCTTAGTAGTGTGCGCGGTACCAAAGGCTCACTCTTAGTCACAGACCGCAGAGCGGCTGTCCGACTAGCAAGAGTGAACGCTGGAGGCCACCCATGCGAAAAACGTCCGGGAAGGAAAACGGTTCGGGCGACCCGGTCGTTTCCTTTACAAGTATTTACTCGGTTGAATCTGCTCCTAGACTCTGAGTACTGTACACTCCACTTCGCGGCTCACTCTTAGCCACAGACCGCAGAGCGGCTGTTCGGCAAGCAAGAGCACAAGCCAAAAAGCGGAGGGAACACGAAAAAGATTAAGGGGGCTCAGACGAAACTAAGTCGGCACCCTCCGCATAAAACTTGCAATGCTAAAAGCAAACATGTGATATATCTGCATGGACTAACTTTGTCTTTTTTTGACAATTTCCATGAACACTCGCCAAAAAACCTCCGCCCAACTTTGCCAAGTTGCCCGGAGGCTTGGGGGCTACTGTCGGAGTAATCGACCACAGGTACCCCGAGGACGGCAAGACGATATTTCAAGACATCGGGGCTAGCAAAGCCACTCAGTCCGACTGTCCGGCCGCTCCTGCCGGCTCCCCGTCCGACTGCTCTGCCCAGCCGGCTGCCGGCTGCCGACTACGCCAACCAGCCGGCTGCCGACTGCACCAACCAGCCGGCTGCCGACTGCAGCCTGAAGCGACATCGACAAGACACCGACGAGACGGCCATACCTTGGACGAGATAACCGTACAGCGACGATATCATCTATAGTGTATCTATCCCTGGGCACTGTTTTATAAAGTGCACCAGGGACAAAGAGGCATGCACATCATGTACGTGGGCATGGTGCCCCATGCCCACTTGCCCCCCACGCCACTACCTAGCTTAGGTAGTAAGCTACCACCATGCCTATATAAGGCACCCATCCATCCATTCACCAAGGAGGCCACACCACATGCACGAGGCCGGCCACAATGGCTCCCTGGGCATTCTCACACACTCCACGCATGCATGCATACTAGCTAGCAAGCAAGCTAGCTAGCGCACACATATCCATTCAGCCTAGCACACACTTGTGCTCATATGCATATACGGGATCAGATGCACCTAGCACTGATCCCAGATACAGCTCCAGGAGCACTTTGTACTGTCCGATGTACACCCCAGATAGATACACTCAGACATGCAGCAGTAGGAGTATTATCTCTCCGGAGAGCTCCGAAGCTGGGTAAACCACCGCGTGCTACTCGCATACCCGCTCCCGGGCCTATCAGCAGCAGTCTTACCCTCACACTAAGCCCTTGTGGCATCTGTCGACTCGCAAGCCCCCCATGAGAAACACCACGACAAGATCCATATTGGGTAATTTGATTATGGATCTTTTTATCTAGATTTTCAATTAATTCAATGGTAGCAACTTTATTTTCAATAATTTCAAGTCTTTGCATAACATGCTCCAAAGTTAACATAGTTCCATTAACCAAAAGAGGTGGTGAGCCAAATAAATCTAACATAGAATTATAAGAATAAAAAGTATGGCTACCCAAGAAATTCCCTCTGGTAATGGTATCGAGGATATATCTATACCAAGGACTAGCACCTACATAAAAATTGCGGAGAAGAACTGAAGTAGATTGCTTCCTCGTAGATCTATTTTGAGCATTGCAAATTCTATACCAAGCATCTTTTAGATTTTCTCCCTCCCTTTGTTTAAAATTTAGAACTTCATTCTCGGGAGACAACAAAGAAGATATGAGACTAGCCATAACGACAAGCAAACAAACTAACACACAAGCAAACAAAAAGGCAAACAGGCAAAAGAGTCAAATAGAGAGGGAGGATAGAGAGAGAGGGCGAATAAAACGGCAAGGGTGAATTGGGGGGAGAAGAAAACGAGAGGCAAATGGCAAATAATGTAATGCGGGAGATAGGGATTGTGATGGGTACTTGGTATGTTGACTTTTGCGCAGACTCCCCGGCAACGGCGCCAGAAATTCTTCTTGCTACCTCTTGAGCACTGTGTTGGAATTCCTCGAAGAGGACAGGATGATGCAGCAAAGTAGCGTAAGTATTTCCCTCAGTTTTTGAGAACCAAGGTATCAATCCAGTAGGAGGCCACGCACAAGTCCCTCATACCTACACAAAAACAATAGCTCAACGCAACCAAGGCGCTTAGGGGTTGTCAATTCCTTCACAGTCACTTACGAAAGTGAGATCTGATAGAGGTGATAAATATATTATTTTTTGGTATTTTTGGTATAGAGATGCAAAGTAAAAAGTAAAAGCAAAGCAATAATAAAGTGATGGAGATTGATATGATGATAAAGAGACCCCGGGGCCATAGGTTTCACTAGTGGCTTCTCTCAGGAGCATAAGTATTCTATGGTGGGTGAACAAATTACTGTTGAGCAATTGACAGAATTGAGCATAGTTATGAGAATATCTAGGTATGATCATGTATATAGGCATCATGTCCGAGACAAGTAGACCGAAACGATTCTGCATCTACTACTATTAGTCCACTCATCGACCGCTATCCAGCATGCATCTAGAGTATTAAGTTAAAAACAGAGTAACGCCTTAAGCAACATGACATGATGTAGAGGGATAGTTTCATGCAATATGATAAAAAAACCATCTTGTTATCCTCGATGGCAACGATACAATACGTGCCTTGTTGCCCCTTCTTTCACTGGGAAAGGATACCACAAGATCGAACCCAAAGCTAAGCACTTCTCCCATGGCAAGAAAAACCAATCTAGTTGTCGGGGGTTGGGTGCGACATATGCCAAAGGATGGCTTATCATGGTGGGGGCGAGTAGAATGTAGCCGGTGCCTGGAAACGGGGTGAGGCGTAGACATGCACGCCGGCGAATCTTACCCAGCTTCAGGGCTCTCCGGGGAGATAATACCCCTACTGCTGCTCTGCGGGGTCTCCGCATGATCACTATGGCAAAGTGTTTACACGATTGCTCCTTCAGTTGTTTCCTAGAGGTAGGAGAGGGCAAGGCTAGCTCTCTCCCCCCTATATGATCTGGTCTAGAGCTAATAGGTTCCAACCCTTTGCATGGGTGCCCTGGGGGGTTTATATAGGCCTACCCCCCAGGGGTACAATGGTAATTCGGCTGGACATGGGCCCAGCTGTCAGTGCCTCCGGCCTTCGTCTTCTCCGCCGACTGTTGGGGCCCGCCGACTGGTGGGCCCCGCCGACTGGCTAGGTACGGAGCCGACAGGCCGCGTCCGCCGCGGGCGGGTCTTGCCGGCTGCTGATTACTGTAGCCGTGCTTCTAATGTCGCGGGCTTCATCATGGAGTCGTGGCAACAACCCCGCCGCCTGGCGGGCGATCACTATTGCCACTCTCCGTCACATCTGGTTAATGGCGCGTGGGCCCCGGGGGAGGAGCTGGCCGACTCCCGGGGGCCAACTTCCAACGAGTTCGACTGGTGGCGCACTTGCTGTCTTCTAGGGTCCCACTGGCTGGTGGGACCCGCTGCCCCAAGGCCGTGCGGACAAGCCGTCGTGGGCGCAAGATTTGGTCCACCGGTGCTGATGGCAGGGCTGGCATGGCAACAGTGCCACGCCGCACGAAGATCTCCGCGAGTACGGCGTACTGTAGCCATGCTTGCCTTGGGAAAGGGGTGGGGCAGTCTTCACTGTAGCCACTCCCCTGTCCTGTCCCTCTTGATGAGGACATGGGGTTTTGCTGGAGTCGTAGGACGACTCCCCAAGGCCGACTTCTCTAGAAGTCGCCAGTCAGGAGTCGGCTTACCCTGAAGTCGTCCCCAGGACTCGGCCGCGAGTGGGTAGTCGGCCGCCTTGTCGCCTTCTTCTCAGAAGGCGGCTCTTCGCCCTGTGATCTTGAGGGGTGCAGCCTGCCCTGATGTCTTGAAAGGTTCTGGGGCTCGGGTTAGCCTACCCGTGGCCCATTACTCCGACAGTAGTCCCTGAAGCTGGTGAGGCGCTGCGGGCGATCGACCGAGAAGCCTCAGCAGTTTATCTTTCCGGGTACTCGACACATGGCTCTTGGTTGACTTCTGCAGGGCCGGCTAGAAGGAGTCAAACTCGCCCAACTCTGACTCGCACAATATTTCGAACTTCGCGGCGGGATCCAAGTAGCGTGCTGGCTAAGCCTCCAGGCTGCCGCCTGCTCCAGGCCTGTCACGTGACAACACATGGCCGGGTCATTCTGACAGCCTACGCGCGCGACAGGACAGGCCTAGAGGCGGGGCCCGCCACTACCGCGCCTCGGCGCCCGAGCGGATCCATTGTGGCCCAGCGGATGGTTGGGATTGCCGTGGAGTTACTGCACGCAGTAACTTTGTCATGGAAACGTGGGGGTCGTGGGGTCGTGGGCGCAGTAAATCCCACGACCGCCCCCTCGGCTTCGCAGCCCATGAGGCTATAAGTAGGGGGAGGAGGGGGCGTGGCAGAGCACGCGCGCCCCTCCTTCTCACTACTCCTTTCTCTTCTCCTTCTTCTTCTTCTTTTCTACGCCGCGCGCCCAAGCTTCGACGAACGCTGCGGCGGTCGGCTCGCGATGAGCTCTTCTTCTGCCACCGCGCCTCCCCCGGTGCGCTCCGGCACCTGGGATAGCTCAGAAGTTCACGACGACCACATCGAGTTCCTCCGCAAGACTCGTCGGCTCCCCGGCGAAGATTACGTGCGGGTGCATCTTGCACCGAGGGGGGAGATTTCCCCCGCGCCGCAGGAGGGCGAGCGGGTCATCTTCCGCTCGCACTGCCTGCGCGGGTTGGGGCTGCCGGTGAGCAGCTTCTTCCGCTCTTTTCTGGAGTTCTACGGCCTCCAGCCGCACCACCTCACGCCCAACACGGTGGTGCTGTTGTCCGCCTTAGTGGCCTTGTGCGAAGGCTTCCTCGGAGTCCTCCCCACCCTCGAGCTCTGTGGGAGTTCTTCTTCTCCAAGCTCGGCACCCAGGCTGCAGGCGTGCCGGCTCAATGCGGCACTTTCATTGCCGTGCGAAGGTTGGGGACCGACAACCCCTTCCCCACCATCTCACTGATAAAGTCGGTGAAGATGTGGCAGCACTCGTACTTCTACTTCAGGAGCGTCTCCACGAGGGGCGATTGGGTCAACCTGCCGGCTTTCGAAGCCGGCCCACCGGCTGGGAGACTGCCCAACTAGTCGTACTGGGCCAAGTCGCTGACGCCTGCGAGAGCCGGCGCCGTCACGCGACTCCGAGTGCTGACGCAGTCGGAGGGCTTGACTGGTCCAGACCTGCTGGCCGCCTTCATGGCGCGCCAAGTTCTCCCGCTCCATGGTCGCCCACACATGATATGCCAGATGAGCGGGCACCATGACCCGAGTCGGATGTGCACCAAGGACATGCCTCATGAGGAGGTGGCCTACATGGTGAACTACCTCTCGGACAGCAAGCTCCTGGAGGACTGGCGGTTCGGCAAGGAGCCGTACTCCCGCGCCAACCCCCCGCCCGTAGTGAGTTGCCTTTTCTTTCTTTCTTTGGATTGTCTTCTTTCTTGCCGAGTTTGTTTTGTGCGACCTGACCAGTCGGCCTTGGTCAGAATCCCCTCCTCCATCCACCAGCCATCACCTCGGGGCTGGCCTGCGAGTTCCTTGCTGACCGAGCAGAGAGCGACGTCGACGACCCCGATCTGGGAGCGGCGGCTTTGGAAGACGACGCGGAGGGAGGAGGAGGAGCAGCAGGCAGCTCCAGGCCTTCGGCCACTTTCGCCGACTGGCCTGACGACGAGGCCGAGGGAGAAGTCACCCCCCGCCAACGGCCAGGAGCCAGCCAGCCTGGCGCGGGCTCTTCTGCCGCGTCGGGTGCTCCAGGCGGCGGGAAGAAGCGTAGGGCCGTGCCGACCTTGTTCGGCAGTCGGCCGAAGAAGCCCAAGGGTTCGGCTGCGGCGACCCGGCGGGACAAGGCGGCTGCGAAGGCCATCCGCTTCCGTAAGGAAGTGAAGAAGCCGCCACTGGTCTCCGCGTGAGTATTCCGTCCCAACGCTTTATTCTTTCTCTGCAGCTTTGTCTGAGTCTTTTACTTGCTTCCTTTGCTTCAGGGCTCCCCTTACTCTTGAGAGGGTTGCCGCCGCCTCCGTCATGGGGTCAGCGGAGACGTCCGCCACCACTCGGCGGATTGACCCCGCTGCTGACCTCCGGGAGGCGACGAAGCGGAATGCGCAGGAGAAGCGCAACGAGGAAGAGGCCGCCCGCCTGGAGAAGGCGGAGGCCGATAAGGCGGAGGCCTCCGCCAAGAAGAAACTAGCGGAGGTCGAAGCCGTCGCCGCGATGAAGCGGCAGGCTGAGGAGGCCGCACGCCGCCAATCGGCGGTGTTTGTCCCCCTGCTGAACTCTGCGCCGCCGCCTCCGGAGTTCACGGGGCAGACAGGGGGAGCAGGCGGCGAGAACCCCATCATGGAGAGGGAAGGCGGCGACTCCTCTATGCCAGACGTGATCGTTCTGCCGCCGCCTTCACCGCCGTCTGGGAGCGCGCAGGGCAAACAGCCAGCGGACCCTCCGGTGCCGCCGACTGAAGATGAGGCCGTGGCGAGGCTACTCCTTCAAGTCGGCTCGCCAACGCGCCGCCGTCTTGAGAAGGCTACCTCGGCACCCCGCCCCCTGGAGGCCGGCACCGCCAGCTCGGCGATCCTAGACGCCGAAGCGACGAGCGCCGTGCCCATTGGGTGGGTGCGAGGAGGCGGCACAGGGCCGCTGAACCAGGCGCTTCTGGACGTCCAGGCAAAGCTTCGAGCTGAGGGCGACGCCCTCCAGAACTGCACCAAGGCGTACCTGGCATCACGGGCAGCCGTCCGGGTATGTTTTTTCTTTGGTCCTTGTTTTCTTGTTCCTCTCTGTGGGGGCGCGCCAGCGCATCCACTGGGTGTAGTCCCTGAGTTTTGGGTTGGATGCTGAGCAGGCGGCCCGGAACTCCAATTGGTGAGCTCCGGGTACTAATTTTTGTCTGAAACACTTGTCGCAGGACTACCACAACCTCCGTGTTACTGCCTGCAACCGTAACATTGAAGAGCTGGGCAAGCGGACCGCCGACTTGTCGGAGAGCCGGAGTAAGTCCTTTTTCTTCTTTGCAGGGGCGCGCTGGCGCACCCGCGGGCTGTAGTCCCCGAGATTCGGGCCGACTACTGAGCAGTCGGGCCGGATCTCCCCGGCGACCTTCTTTATTGATGACTTAACGCCTTCTTTCTTCCTTCTCTTCAGGAGCCAACGCTGCTCTTCAACAGCAGCTGAGCGAAGCCAACTCCGCATTGCGCGCCAAGGGGGAGGAGTGCAGCAAGCTCTCCATAGAGCGCGATCTGCTGGCCACTCAATTGGCAGAGTAGAGAGAGCTGCTTGCGAAGATGCAGAAGGAGGCGGAGGAGACGGAAACCGCCCTCCTGGCCGAGTTCACGAGCGAGCGCTCCTCCTGGACTGATAAGGAGGCGATGCTGGCCTCCGGCTTCCATGAGATTAAAGACATCGTTGATGATGAGTTTCTTTACTTTCTTTCTTCGAACTGCCGATTATAAGTCGTGCCGACTCCTGGTTTTTGACTTGCTTCTTTGTTTTTTCTGTCTTGGCAGACTTCTTTCCTGGGTACTCTCATGCCACCATCCAAGCCATCGAGGCTGGCCGTGAAGGTCAGAGGGCGGAAGGTGCAGAGATCACCGCCGACGCCCCCGAACCCTTGATGAGCATATCCTGAGCACCGAGGCTCGCCTTCGGCCGACTCACCAGATGCTGCGCCGGCTTCAACGTGTCGGCGCCCAGGTGATTGCCGCCCTGTGGCTAGACATGCAGGCTCCGCGCACCCCCAGCCTGACTGCCGACTGGCTAGAGGTCGTGGCTGGTCGTCTTGAGGCCTGGAAGGGTTCCTTGGCCCGAGCTGGAGTGCGCCGGGCCTTGGAGTTCGTCAAGGCGTGGTATCCGGGGCTGGATCTAGACCGGCTGGCCACCCTCCGGTCAGAGGCCCAGCCAGAGCTGGCAGCCATGGAAGACGCCCTCGTCAAGCGTGCCGCGGCGATCGCTGAGTACACCGACACCAGCATCTTCATCCCCGAGCAGTCTGAAGACGGTGAGGAGGTACCACCGGAGTGGTTTGGGATGAACCCAGACTACGGCGAGGACTCGGCGGAGGTGATCGGCTCCAGCGTCGAGGAGGAAGGCGAGGCGGAGGACGGAGGCGAGACGGAGGCACCAGAAGACGGAGCAGACGGCCAGCCTCAGCTCGACCGCGCCTCCAGCAACGAGCCGCGTGCGACCGAGCCGTCTGCCGCCGGAGGCGATCAAGCCGAGACTACCCAGCCGGCGGCCCCAACGCCTGACGCTGCCGCCTCCTCCGACCCTCCGAATCCGTCTGCTGCTTCCTAAGCTGCCGCCTTATCTTATTTTATCTGCTTTAGTAGTCTTTGAAGAACTTGTTAATTTGCACAATTCCACCCGCGGGGTGTATTTTGAACTTCTGCATGAAGATTCGGCCAAGGGCCTATGTTATGTAAATATTTATCCAAATTCTGTCTTTTCTTGCTCATTACTCTTTTGGCTTTTTTCCTTTGCCGCTTTCCCTTAATTGCCTGCTTTGCCAATCGGACAGCCGCTCTGCGGACTATCATTGGATCAAATGCTTGGCTACTTTGGGAAGGCAAGTACTTAGCCGTTTTTAAGAGTTGTTGAGCAAGTTGAATAGAAGGCGGCAATCCGACTACTCAAGAGTTGGTTTGCGAAAAAAGGCTGGAAGCCGTCTTGAGCTATGTTTTATGCTTTGAGTACTTAGCCATTTTTCATGCGAATGCCCATTCTACCTTACTCCTGCCCACCATACAGTCGCTCTGCGAGCTGCGGCTTTTGACAGGAGACAGCTTAGGCGTTACACACTACTTGTCCGGCTGCAGGAAGCATTTCATAGTGCAAGGCGGCAAGTCCCCGAGCCGACTTGTCGAGCCCAGTGCCAAGTGGCATAACAAAGAGTAACATACTTGTAGGCATAATTTTTATCATACAGACAAAAGAGGGCAGTCCCCGAGCTCGTCTCGGGGGGGCGAAGTCTTGATACTTTAATACAAAAGGTAACATGGTACATACTACATCAGCTGTAAAATCTTCGGAGGAGATTTGCATTCCATGGCCGCTCTGTCTCTTTGCCGGAGTCGTCCCTCTTGCGTGCTCGGGGCTTCTGAGCGTCAATCAGGTAGTAGGAGTCGTTGCCCAGCACTTTCCTGATGATGAAAGGGCCTTCCCAAGGTGCCGACAGCTTGTGCTGGCCGGCTGTTCGCTGGATCAGCCGGAGCACAAGGTCGCCTTCTTGGAAAGATCTTGGCTTAACCTTCCTGTTGTGGTATCGGCGCAGGTTCTGCTGGTAGATGCTGGACCGGCTGAGTGCCAACAGTCGGCCCTCTTCCAGCAGATCGACGCCGTCTTGACGTGCTTCTTCTGCTTCCTCCTCGGTGTACATGGTGACTCGTGGGGAGTCGAACTCTATGTCTGTTAGGATGACGGCTTCGGCACCGTAGACGAGGAAGAAAGGCGTGAAGCCGGTTGACTTGTTTGGAGTCGTGCGCGGACTCCAGAGGACGGTTGGCAACTCATCGAGCCAGCAGCCAGTCGACCGCTCCAGAGGCTCGACCAGTCGGGGCTTGATGCCGGACAGGATGAGGCCGTTTGCTCGCTCCACCTGGCCGTTTGACTGTGGATGGGCGACGGACGCTAGGTCCAGTTGGATGCCCTGTGTTGCGCAGAAACGGGCCAAGGCGCCTTTGGCAAAATTTGTGCCGTTGTCGGTGTTGATGTTGTGTGGTATGCCGTACCGAATTGTGATATCAGAGATGAAAGTCACGGTAGTCAGACCGTTCCGTTTCTTGATTGGTTTCGCTTCTATCCACTTGGTGAACTTGTCCACTGCGACAAGTAAGTGAGTTAAGCCACCTCGTGCTGTCTTGAATGATCCCACCATGTCTAGACCCCAAACTGCGAAAGGCCAGGCAATGGGGATGGTATTGAGTGCAGAAGCCGGCTGGTGCGGCTTGGAGCTGAACTTCTGGCACCCTTTGCATTTTTGGACCAATTCCTTGGCCTCTTCTAAGGTAGTCGGCCAGAAGAAACCGTGTCGAAAGGCTTTTGCGACGAGTGGTCTTGAAGCTGCATGGTGGCCGCACTCGCCTTGATGGATGTCTTTGAGAATTGCTTGGCCTTGCTCTGGCTCTACGCAGCGCTGGTAGACACAAGTGACACTGCGCCTGACCAGCTCTCTGTTGACTATGGTGTAGGCTGCCGCTCGGCGTTGTACTTGCCGAGCTAAGGTCTCATCAGTTGGCAGCTCTTTGCTCACCAGGAATTTGAGGATGGGCTGGGCCCATGAGGGTGCTGCTATTTCTTCGACTGCCAGGCCTGCGACTTGGACGAGGGCGGTTGGGCTGGGAGGCGGTGGGTTGGAGTCAACAACCACTTGCTGGGTTAATGAAGTCCCCGGGCCGACTGGCGCGGCTCTTGGGCCGAGTTCTAGAGTCTTTGAGCCCGCCGCCGCAGTCCCCGGGCCGGGTACTGCGGTCCCTGGGCCGGCCTCGACTGTGCCGATTTTGGAGCCATCTGCCAAAATCCCCGTACCATCTGCCGGGGCTCTGGAGTCGGATCCGACTTCTTCGGGAGGAGCCGGCACAAAGATGGAGTCTGATTCTGGTGAAGGCTTGACAGACGGCTTGAGGAGGCGTTGAAGGGTGATACCGGATGGTATTGCTTGGCGGGTAGAGCTGATTCATGTCAAGGCGTCTGCTTGGTCATTGTCGTTTCTTGGCACATGGAGGAACTCGCACCCCTCGAAATACCCACTGAGTTGCTGCATGAGGAAACGGTAGCTCGCCATGTTTGCATCTTTGGCGTCCCAGTCGCCAGATGATTGTTGGACCACTAAGTCCGAGTCACCATAACACAGAATCTGGCGAATGCCAAGTTCTTTGGCAAGCCGGAGCCCATGAATGAGCGCCTCGTACTCGACGACATTGTTGGAGGCGGCAAAATGGATTTGAAGTGCGTATTTGAGCTTGTATCCTTTAGGAGGGATGAGGACAACACCGGCTCCCAAGCCGGTGCGCATCTTGGAGCCGTCAAAATGCATCTGCCAATGGGTGGAGTCGTGCGCTGGAGGTAGGTACTGGGTCTCGGCCCAGTCGACGAGAAAGTCGGCCAGTGCTTGTGACTTGATGGCGGTGCGTGGCTGGTAGTGGATGGTGTAGGGAGCCAGCTCTATGGCCTACTTGGCCACTCGGCCAGAAGCATCTCGGCTTCCAATGATCTCGGCAAGTGGGGCCGCGCAGACCACAGTGATTGGATGCTCTTGAAAGTAAGGCTTCAATTTCTTGGCGGTAAAGTGCATGCCATAGCACATCTTCTGGTAGTGAGGGTAGTTCTGCTTGGAGGTCGACAGTACTTCGCTCAGGTAATATACTGGTCTCTGGACAGGTAGTGCCTTGCCTTCCTCCTTGCGTTCCACTACAATGACCGTGCCGACTACCTGGCTGGTGGCAGTGATGTACAGGAGCATAGGTTCCTTGGGAGTCGGAGCCGCCAGAACGGGTGGAGTAGTCAGCATCTTCTTCAACTAGAGAAAAGCTTCGTCCTCCTTGTGGTTCCACTCGAAAAAAGTGGTCTTCTTCATGAGTTGGTATAAGGGGAGAGCTTTCTCGCCCAGCCGGCTGATGAATCTGCTGATGGATCCCAAGCAGCCGGTGAATTTTTACATGTCCAGCAGTCGGCTGGGTACCTCCATCCTCTCAATGGCCTTGATCTTTACAGGGTTGCATTCTATGCCGCGTTCAGAGACCAGGAAGCCAAGGAGTTGGCCAGCTGGTACTCCGAAGACGCACTTCTCGGGGTTGAGCTTGATCTGGAATTGGCGCAGGTTCTCAAAGGTCTCCTTGAGGTCTTCCAGCAGTGTTCCACGCTTTTCCGTCTTCACCACCACGTCGTCCACGTAGACGTGGGCGTTCCTGCCGAGCTGCTTGAGGAGGCACTTCTGCATGCAACGCTGAAAGGTGGCACCGGCATTCCTTAAGCCGAACGTCATGGTGAGGTAGCAGAAGGCTCCAAATGGCGTGATGAAGGCGGTCTTCAGTCTGTCAGCCGGGTTCAGCTTGATCTGGTGATATCCTGAGTATGCATCCAAAAAACTCAACAGCTCGCATCCGGCTGTGGAGTCTATTACCTGATCAATTCTTGGTAGAGCAAACGGGTCCTTGGGGCAGGCCTTGTTGAGGCTCGTGTAGTCAATACACATTCGCCACTGCTTGTTCTTCTTCAGTACCAGGACCGGATTTGCTAGCCATTCTGGAAATAACACTTCCATAATGAAGCCGGTTGCTAGGAGTCGAGCTATCTCTTCTCCGACAACTCTTCTCTTCTCTTCTGATAGGCGGAGCAGGGGCTGCCTGACCGGCTTTGCATCAGATCGGACATGTAACTTGTGCTCGGCGAATTCCGTCGGTACACCTGGCATGTCTTTGGGGGACCATGCGAAGATGTCCCGATTCTCACGGAGGAAATCGATGAGCTCGCCTTCCTATTTGCTGTCAAGGTTTGTGCCTATGACAGCGTACCTCTCCGGGTGCTCCGGATCCAAGGGTATCTTCTTTGTCTCTTTGGTCGGCTTGAACGAACCCTCAGCCTCCAACTCCTTTGGGTCGGGCGACACCTCTGGCTGCTTGCCGGCCATCGCCACAACCCGCTCCAGGAGCCGCTTCTCGGCTGCGATCACCAGGGACTCGGCTAGCCGACTGCTCTCTGCCGCACAAGCAGACGACTTCCGGTAGTCGCCAGCTACAGTCAGAATTCCCCTGGAACTGGGCATCTTCATTTTGAGGTAGGCGTAGTGGGGGACTGCCATGAACTTGGCCAAGGCGGGTCGGCCGAGTAGCGCATGGTATGGGCTCTCAAGGTCCACTACCTCAAACCAAACTGACTCTCGACGGAAGTGATCTTTGTCTCCAAAGAGGACGTCCATTAGGATCTTGCCGATTGGTGAGCAGGAAAGCCCAGGAACAATGCCGTGGAACACGGTCCAGCTGTTCTGAAACTGTCTTTGCTTGATTCCTAACTTCTCCATGGTGTCTTTGTATAGGATGTTGATGTTGCTGCCTCCGTCTATCAGAACTCGCGAGAAATGCGTGGCTCGTCTATCCGTAGCAAAGGTGGCATCCAAGACCAAGGCATAGGAGCCCGGACTTGGCATCACCTCTGGGTGGTCAGCCCTGCTCCAGCTGATTGGCTTCTCGGACCAGTGCATGAACTCTGGTGACTCCGATGCTACTCCATTCACCTCTTGTCGCTGCAGCCGCCTGCTGCGTCGATCATCAGCCATACTGGTAAACACCACGTAGGCTTCGTGTTCTTCAGGGTATTCGTCTTGTACTGTGCCGACTGGCCTGACAGCCGGCTGCTGGGGTGGAGGCGGCGGTGGCTGCCCAGCAGGCGGGGGAGGTAGGAGGCCGTCTCCCTTGGCGATCCTGGTGAGCCAGTGGCACTTCCGGGTGGTGTGATTCGACGGCTTCGCGCCGCTATGGAACTTACGAGGTCCATCCAGAGTCTGCTCGTAGGAGAAGGCCGGCAACCAGTTGGGCTTGCTGCCTTTCTGCCGCTTGGGCGGAGGCTGCCCATCTGGCTGCAGGGCTTCAACTGTCGCGACCTGCCGGCTGCTGGAAGCCGGCTGCGGGGCCTTGCGCTTGTGGTCGCTCTGCTGTTGCCGCCGACTGGCATCTCCCGCTGGAGTTCTTGGAGCTTGAGGGGCCACTTTGCCAGTTGCGCTGACTTGAATCTCCGCCTTCATGGAGGAGTCGGCCGTGGCGTACTTGTCTGCTATGATCAGCAGCTCGTCGAGGGTTTCTGGCTCGTCGCAGAGGAGCTTGTGCTTGAGGAGGGTTCCTTCTCTGCACCCGGCTGTGAAGTACTCAATAGCCTGCACCTCGTGCACGCCTTCGCAGGAGTTCCGAAGCTCGGCCCAACGCGTGAGGTAGTCGCGAGTCGACTCGTCGGGACCTTGCATGCACAAGGAGAGCTGATGTGGCCTGGGAGGACGCTTGTACGTGCTGGTGAAGTTGCGGACGAATGCTTCGGTGAAGTCGACCCAGCTGTTGATGCTGCGGAGCTTCAGGCTATTCAGCCATGTCCGAGCCGTGCCCTGGAGCATGAGCGGAACGTACTTTACGGCGACACGCTTGTTGCCGTTCGCTATGCTGACAGTCGTGGAGTAGTCGACTAGCCAGTCTTCCGGCTTCACGGAGCCGGTATATTTGGGCGTGTCTCTTGGGAGCATGAACCCTTTGGGAAAGGGCTCGTCTCGAATGCGGGGACCGAAACAAGGCGGACCCAACTCATCTTCTTCTTCCAGCGCCATGGATCGGTGAAGTCGGTCGATCCGGTGGCGGGCATCATTTTCTCCGACTCCCTCTCGGCGGCCAAGGCGGTCGCCGAAAGTCGGATGGTCAACAGGCGGCGGGGAGACTCGCCTCTCCTTGCGAGGAGGAGGAGGAGGCCGACAGTCATCCTGTCGTTCCACTGCTCTCGGGCGGCCGTCTCGGTCGCGCTCTATGGTAATATGAGTCCGACTGTGGCTGACAGCCGGATCCTTGTCTCTTCTTCCTCGGGCACCGCCAGTCGGCGTCTGAGACTTCGCGCCTTGATCTCGGCGAAGGTCGTTGTTTTGCCGCTGCAGCGCCTCCGTGCGGAAGCCGGCCTCATTCTGCGCGGCAGCGGCGTTGAGGAGCCGCTGGACTCGCTCCATCATCAGGCAGCGCTCTTCGCCCTCAAAATTGTCTAGCTCGTCCGCCGCCGCCTGGGCGGCTCGGATGTTCTCCGCTGGTGTAGCGTACACAGAGCGGCTTGCCCCGAACAGGTCGGCGATGGCTACGCCGCGTTGCTGGACCGCGCCAAGGCGGCTGGGCCCGCTGGGGCTGGCGAGCCGCCAATAGCGTGATCCATCTCTCATTGGTAGGCTTCCGACAAGCGTCTCATGCTAGTTAGCCTCTTCGCGCCTTCGATGAGCTGAAGGCGGCGCGCCTCCAACGTCTCCGCGTCAGCGTCTTCCGGAATGGGCGCAGTCAGGTCTTGTAGCGCCGCGCCGAGCGGGTCATGCGCTCCTCCGCCGAGGAGCTCATCATGACTGATGACGAGCACCTCGGTGACGGTGCTTCCATCGCTCTCCGCGCGAGGGAGAGGTTCGTCGTAGACCACCACATTAGTGGGGAACGCGTCAAGCGACGCGGTGTCGGAGTCGACCAGCATCGGGTCGGTGGAGCCTACAGACTCCAAGTCCACGGCAGGCTCGCCGAAGACGTGGAGTTGATCGAGGAGGCCCGTGAGGAGGCTCTCGGAGCCGCCCATGCCTGCGTTAGACGCAGGTTCGTCGGAGAGGCGAACCACGCCGACAAGTTCGGCGAGGCAGCTGGCTGTGCAGGCGATCTCAACATCGTGCAGTGCATTGGTGCAAACTCTGTCTGGCGTGCCTGGCTGGCTGCGCTCGCCAGGGAGGAAAAGGGTTCCCGTCCAGAACAGGTCTCCGGACGGCGGTGCACCAGGCCCCACGGTGGGCTCCAAATGTCGGGGGTTGGGTGCGACATATGCCAAAGGATGGCTTATCATGGTGGGGGCGAGTAGAACGTCGCCAGTGCCTGGAAACGGGATGAGGCGTAGACATGCACGCCGGCGAATCTTACCCAGCTTCAGGGCTCTCCGGGGAGATAATACCCCTACTGCTGCTCTGCGGGGTCTCCGCATGATCATTATGGCAAAGTGTTTACACGATTGCTCCTTGAGTTGTTTCCTAGAGGTAGGAGAGGGCAAGGCTAGCTCTCTCCCCCCTATATGATCTGGTCTAGAGCTAATAGGTTCCAACCCTTTGCATGGGTGCCCTGGGGGGTTTATATAGGCCTACCCCCCAGGGGTACAATGGTAATTCGGCTGGACATGGGCCCAGCTGTCAGTGCCTCCGGCCTTCGTCTTCTCCGCCGACTGTTGGGGCCCGCCGACTGGTGGGCCCCGCCGACTGGCTAGGTACGGAGCCGACAGGCCGCGTCCGCCGCGGGCGGGTCTTGCCGGCTGCTGATTACTGTAGCCGTGCTTCTAATGTCGCGGGCTTCATCATGGAGTCGTGGCAACAACCCCGCCGCCTGGCGGGCGATCACTATTGCCACTCTCCGTCACATCTGGTTAATGGCGCGTGGGCCCCGGGGGAGGAGCTGGCCGACTCCCGGGGGCCAACTTCCAACGAGTTCGACTGGTGGCGCACTTGCTGTCTTCTAGGGTCCCACTGGCTGGTGGGACCCGCTGCCCCAAGGCTGTGCGGACAAGCCGTCGTGGGCGCAAGATTTGGTCCACCGGTGCTGATGGCAGGGCTGGCATGGCAACAGTGCCACGCCGCACGAAGATCTCCGCGAGTACGGCGTACTGTAGCCATGCTTGCCTTGGGAAAGGGGTGGGGCAGTCTTCACTGTAGCCACTCCCCTGTCCTGTCCCTCTTGATGAGGACATGGGGTTTTGCTGGAGTCGTAGGCCGACTCCCCAAGGCCGGCTTCTCTAGAAGTCGCCAGTCAGGAGTCGGCTTACCCTGAAGTCATCCCCGGGACTCGGCCGCGAGTGGGCAGTCGGCCGCCTTGCCGCCATCTTCTCAGAAGGTGGCTCTTCGCCCTGGGATCTTGAGGGGCGCAGCCTGCCCCGATGTCTTGAAAGGTTCTGGGGCTCGGGTTAGCCTACCCGTGGCCCATTACTCCGACACTAGTAGGCCAAACCAAACTGATAATTCGAAGAGACTTGGAAAGATAACCAATCATACATAAAAGAATTCAGAGAAGATTCAAATATTATTCATAGATAGACTTGATCATAAACCCACAATTCATCGGTCTCAACAAACACACCCCAAAAGAAGATTACATCGAATAGATCTCCACGGGAGAGGGGGAGAGCATTGTATTGAGATCCAAAAAGAGAGAAGAAGCCATCTAGCTACTAGCTATGGATCCGTAGGTCTGAAGTAAACTACTCACACTTCATCGGAGAGGCTTGTATGATGATGTAGAAGCCCTACGTGATCGATGCCCCCTTCGGCGGAGCTCCGGAACAGGCCCCAAGATGGGATCTCGTGGATACAGAAAGTTGCGGCAGTGGAATTAGGTTTTTGGCTCCGTATCTGATCGTTTGGGGGTACGTGGATATATATAGGAGGAAGAAGTACGTCGGTGGAGCTTCGAGGGGCCCACGAGGCAGGGGGCGCGCCCTAGGGGGGCGCCCTCCACCCTCGTGACTGCCTCGTGGCTTTCTTGACGGAGGGTCCAAGTCTCCTGGATCTTATCTGATGAGAAAATCACGTTTCCGAAGGTTTCATTCCGTTTGGACTCCGTTTGATATTCCTTTTCTTCAAAACCCTAAAACAGGCAAAAAAACAACAATTCTGGGTTGGGCCTCCGGTTAATAGGTTAGTCCCAAAAATAATATAAAAGTGGATAATAAAGCCCAATAATGTCCAAAACAGTAGATAATATAGCATGGAGCAATCAAAAATTATAGATACGTTGGAGACGTATCAATGACCCACATCTTTATAAAGAAGGAGTAGATGGTGTTATTAGACGTTGTGTACCTAAGCATGAATAGGAACAGATCCTACGCAAGTGTCACTCTGAAGCTTATGGAGGACACCACGCTGGAGATAGGACTGCACATAAGGTATTGCAATCTGGTTTTTATTGGCCTACTCTCTTCAAGGATGCCCGTAAGTTTGTCTTATCTTGTGATGAATGTCAAAGAATTGGTAATATTAGTAGACGTCAAGAAATTCCTATGAACTATTCACTCATTATTGAACCATTTGATGTTTGGGGCTTTGACTATATGGGGCTTTTTCCTTCCTCTAATGGATATACACATATTTTAGTTGTTGTTGATTACGTTACTAAGTGGGTAGAAGCTATTCCAACTAGTAGTGCTGATCATAACACTTCTATTAAAATGCTTAAAGAAGTTATTTTTCCAAGGTTTGGAGTCCCTACATATTTAATGACTGATGGTGGTTCACATTTTATTCATGGTGCTTTCCGTAAAATGCTTGCTAAGTATGATGTTAATCATAGAATTGCATCCCCTTATCACCCTCAGTCTAGTGGTCAAGTAGAATTGAGTAATAGAGAGCTCAAATTAATTTTGCAAAAGACTGTCAATAGGTCTAGAAAGAATTGGTCCAACAAACTTGATGATGCATTATGGGCCTATAGAACTGCATATAAAAATCCTATGGGTATGTCTCCGTATAAAATGGTTTATGGAAAGCATGTCACTTACCTCTCGAACTAGAACACAAGGCATATTGGGCTATTAAAGAGCTCAATTATGATTTTAAACTTGACGCTGAGAAGAGGTTATTTGATATTAGCTCACTCGATGAATGGAGAACCCAAGCCTACGAAAATGCCAAGTTGTTTAAAGAAAAAGTTAAAAGATGGCATGATAAAAGGATACAAAAGCGTGAGTTTAACGTAGGTAATTATGTATTGCTATACAACTCTCGTTTAAGATTTTTTGTAGGAAAACTTCTCTCTAAATGGGAAGGTCCTTACGTTATCGAGGAGGTCTATCGTTCCAGTGCCATAAAAATCAACAACTTCGAAGGCACAAATCCGAAGGTGGTGAAAACGGTCAAAGAATCAAACATTATATCTCAGTTAAACCTATAAATGTTGAAACCAATGTTATTGAAACCGTAAGCCCGGAGGTATACATAAGGGACACTTTCCAGAACATTTCAGACTCCGAAAAGGAATAGGTATGTGGTATGGTAAGTAAACCGACTCCAAAACAATTTTTATGGCAATATTTCTCCGTTTTGGAATATTTAGAAAAATAGAAAAATAAGAAGCAGTCCGGGAATGACACGAGGGCCCCACGAGGGTGGAGGGCGCGCCCTACCCTACTAGGCGTGCCCCCTACCTCGTGGGCACCTCGTGCGCTTTCTGGACTCTGTTTTCTTACACGACACATATTTTGGTCGGTAAAAATTCATTATATAACCTCCCGAAGGTTTTGACCACCGTATCATGCAAAAATCTCATGTCTTTGTTTCGAGCTGTTTTTCTGACAGATCCAGGTCGTCATGTCGTCTTGAAGTGCCCCCAAGGACCAGTTCTTTGAGAAGGTCATCAACCCCTACCTCCCAGAAGTGCTGCAACACCCTCAAACCATTGAGATGCGTGAGGGGTTGTTGCACATCCGCGATGCTGAGGGACCAAGGAAGACCGGGAGCACGAAGGCAAGGCTCGATGCATTGGAGCAGGAAGTTTTCAAGTGTCAGGAGATGGTAGAGTGTGGACTTGATTCCAATCACATTATGATCACGGAGTTCACCAACAACCACAAGCTGGACGTCAAGGACATTGGGGAGGCCATCTTCAAGCTTCATGAGAAAATCGAGCACCTCCAAGCCCAGATTTATGACCTGCAAAATCAAAATTGTGAGTATCAATATAGATTCAAGAGGATGAGTTTGGCTGCGGATTTGAGGTTTCAGGAGACTCGATCATCCTTCTATGATGGTGAGCCTATGCCCTAGAAGAAGGACGACAAGCCTATGCCATCAACAAAATCGTCAACTTCTTCACCAACAAAGGAGACATAATCACATGGGTATGGGCACTCCCCTTGGCAACTGCCAAGCTTGGGGGAGTGCCCCGGTATCGTATCACCATCACTTTTCTCTTTACCATTTTTCTTAGTTCGATCCTTTTGATAATATCTTGATCTAGTAGAATAAAGTTTTAGTATGATCTAGTTGTGAGTTTTGCTTTATGATTCCTCTATGTAATCGAGTCCGTCAGCTATATATAATAAAGATTAGTGTTGAGTCAAGGGCTTGATTATTTTGCCATGATCCTAAGTGAATAAAAGAAAAGAAAAAGAATAAAAACAAGGAAACAAAGAGATCATATGGATCTTATGGAGAGTAATGAGCTCACATAGAAACAGTATGATGAATAAAAGTTGTTGAGAGTTGACAAGCATAGTTTTGGTCATCGTTGCAATTAATAGGAAGTAATAAATAAAGAGAGGTCTTCACATATAAATATACTATCTTGGACATCTTTTATGATTGTGAGCACTCATTAAAATATGACATGCTAAAGAGTTGACGTTGGACAAGGAATACAACGTAATGGGTTATGTTTTCTTACATCTGAGATAAATTATATTGTCATGGATCATCCAACATGGTTGAGCTTGTCTTTCCCCCTCATGCTAGCCAAATTCATCGCACCACGTAGAGATACTACTTGTGCTTCCAAATACCCTTAAACCAGTTTTGCCATGAGAGTCCACCATACCTACCTATGGATTGAGTAAGATCCTCCAAGTAAGTTGTCATCGGTGCAAGCAATAAAAATTACTCTCTAAATATGTGTGACTTATTAGTGTGGGAGAAAATAAGCTTTATACGATCGTGTGATATGGAAGAAATAAAAGTGGCAGACTGCATAATAAAGGTCCATATCACACGTGGCAATATAAAGTGGCGTTCTTTCACATTAAGATTTTGTGCATCCAACCATAAAAGCGCATGACAACCTCTGCTTCCCTCTGCGAAGGGCCTATCTTTTA
The DNA here is from genome assembly GCF_002162155.2 of Triticum dicoccoides. Taxonomy (NCBI): domain Eukaryota; kingdom Viridiplantae; phylum Streptophyta; class Magnoliopsida; order Poales; family Poaceae; genus Triticum; species Triticum dicoccoides. The sequence continues at coordinate 721,434,881 of NC_041382.1, read as the reverse complement.
CTTTTATCTCCTACCTTGCATAAGAGTCATGGTGATCTTCACCCTTCCTTTTTACATTTTATCCTTTGGCGAGCACAGTATGTTGGAAAGATCCTAGTATATATGGCTAATTGGATGTGAGTTTTCATGAACTATTATTGTTGACATTACCCTTGAGGTAAAACGTTGGGAGGCAAAACTATAAGCCCCTATCTTTCTTTGTGTCCGATTAAAACTCCATACCCATAAGTATTGCGTGAATGTTAACAATTGTGAAAGACTATATGATAGTTGAGTATGTGGACTTGCTGAAAAGCTCTTATACATTGACTCTTTCGTATGTTATGATAAATTGCAATTGCTCCAATGACTGAGATTATAGTTTGTTAGTTTTCAATGAAGTTTACGGTTCATACTTGAAATTGTGATTGAATAATTACTCTAGCATAAGAAATCATATGACAAGAATTATATAAGTTGATGTTCTAAGAATGATCATGATGCCCTCATGTCCGTATTTTATTTTTATCGACAGCTCTATCTCTAAACATGTGGACATATTTTTCGATTTCGGCTTTCGCTTGAGGACAAGCGAGGTCTAAGCTTGGGGGAGTTGATACGTCCATTTTGCATCATGCTTTTATATCGATATTTATTGCATTATGGGCTGTTATTACACATTATGTCACAATACTTATGCCTATTCTCTCTTATTTTATAAGGTTTACATAAAGAGGGAGAATGCCGGCAGATGGGATTCTGGGCTGGAAAAGGAGCAAATATTAGAGACCTATTCTGCACTGCTCCAAAAGTCCTGAAACTTCACGGAAGATGTTTTCAGAATATATAAAAAATACCGAGCGCAAGAAGTTCACCAGGGGGGCACACCCTGCCCACGAGGGTGGGGGGCATGCCCGACCCCCCTGGGCGCGCCCCCTACCCCGTGGGCCCCCTGGTGGCCCTCCGATGTCCATCTTCTGCTATATGAAGTATTTCGATGATAAAAAATCATAAGCCATCTTCTCGAACAAAACTCCGCCGCCACGAGGCGGAACCTTGGCGAAACCAATCGAGGGCTCCGGCACAGCTGTTCTGCCGGGGAAAGTTGTTGGGGAACGTAGTAATTTCAAAAAAATTCCTACGCACACGCAAGATCATGGTGATGCATAGCAACGAGAGGGGAGAGTGTTGTCTACGTACCTTCGTAGACCGACAGCGGAAGCGTTATGACAACGCGGTTGATGTAGACGCACGTCTTCACGGCCCAACCGATCAAGCACCGAAACTACGGCACCTCCGAGTTCTAGCACACGTTCAGCTCGATGACGATCCCCGGACTCCGATCCAGCAAAGTATCGGGGAAGAGTTCCGTCAGCACGACGGCGTGGTGACGATCTTGATGTTCTACTGTCGCAGGGCTTCGCCTAAGCACCACTACAATATTATCGAGGACTATGGTGGAGGGGGGCACCGCACACGGCTAAGAGAACGATCTTGAAGATCAACTTGTGTGTCTAGAGGTGCCCCCTTGCCCTCGTATATAAAGGAGCAAGGGGGAAGGAGGCCGGCCCTAGGAGAGGCGCGCCAGGGGAGTAGGATTCCTACTCCTAGTTGGAGTAGGTTTCCTCCTTTTCTAGTCCAACTAGTAGAAGGCCCGTGCATTGCTACGGGCAAAAGCCGAATAACCATGAGTTGTCATCGAATTATAAAAATAAGAACAGATTGATCAAATTATTCTTTTTATTTAGAAATCCACGTTAAGCATGGTGGCATCCAGTTTTCATCATAAGATGTCATCCAGTTTTCATCATACAACGGCAAATACGAACTCTCTTCCACTCAGCCTGTAGGTGGGACAACCTGCAGTTGCCCACTTCCTGCCACATATGCCCACTTATTTAAGTGGGATTAAGTGGGCTGCCCACATACTGTATGTGGTATTATGTGGGCTGCCACATACCCACATAATTCATGAAACATGAAAATACAAAACTTGAGATGTAAGACAACTTAACACAAAGGCAAGTAAGTCTAGAATGAAGTAAAGAACATGCCCACATATGATACAACACAAACTACAATCTTCAGCAGTACAAGACTGGAGGTTAACATAGACGGCAAACATTTCCTCAGATTACAAACTATACATGAATGAGCAGGCTAGTACACATGAATCAGCAAGATTGTTTGTTCATATCTTCAAGATTTTTAAATGTCAATCTGTCCATTTATTCAGGCTTACTTGCTTCTTCAACTCAGCTGACTAAAAGCTAACAAAAAATAACATGAATAAGCAAGTCAGAATTCGAAACTTGGCAAATTTTAGAAGTACAATACGGAGAAAAATGAGCTGAGTTAAATAAAAGTACATTACAAAGATGCCATTTTTACACAATTACAGAACACAAGGATGCATTCAGTAAATCATAGGAGAAAAGAACTTAAGGAAATTTCGGTAACACTTGTAAACTTGTTTTGTTATCTTCTGCACATCATTCTGGTCCTACTGGAAGGTGTGCGTGATGCTTGTAGGCAAAAGAAACAACACTGTGTAGTACATGATCCGGATTTGAGAAGGTTAAATGACTGCATTATTTTTTGATTCAGGCCAAAAAATAATACACTGTGTAGTACATGTACGCACAACATAATAGATGATTCAGGCCAAAAAAGCATAAGAAATTTACCATTGTGTCTAATCAAGCTATATATACATACCTTGATCTTCTTCCTCTGGCATGCATAAAATTGGATACATAAATAAGAAAGCCCTCCTGACAAATCTGATCAGTCGAGTCTTTCAGTTACTCTTTGCAGACTCTGCACAAATATGCACTCTGCTCCATCAGTACAACCAGTAAGTCGTTGTAAACCTGTGTCCAGTGCCCTTGTTATAAATGCATTCTGCTTCCATCTTCCATCGGCCCAGCATGCTAATGCATAGCTCGAAAGATGAAACCCTGGAGAGGGATATGATGCCAAAGCACCGTCATCGTCCGATCACATGAATCTAGAGTTTCCTCCGAAGCAGCATAAATTGCGGATGAGAATACCTCGGCGATGCCCATAGGAAGGAAACGACACTCGAAAGCTTCGCCATCACCGGCTCTTGGAAACTCCGGAGACAAGCTTTCGCCTGGATCAACCTCTTGAGCTCCGCACAACATGCACCAGCAAGTCCAACGTCGAGCCACGATGGCCAAATCCATCCGGATCTAACCACCTGCTCACCAGGGCATCGCACTGGCCACCCGCGTCCTCTTCATGCACCGCTGAAGCACACGCACACACGTAGCCGCCCACACATCCACCTGTCCAGGACGCCACCGAGGAGCACACCAGCCTGAACCGCGCATCGCAGATACACCCAACCCCTCCCCCCTTCTTGATTAGTCCACCAATGGGCCCTCGTGGATAGATGTGGCCCAATCAAGCCCTCCCTCCAACTCCTCGGTAGGCTACTGCCCAGCCATCCCTCTACCGCCGGACTACCACACCAGCGCTCCCCATGTTGTTGTTGAACTTGTAACCATATGATTTGTATTGCCTGACAGATGAATATTTACCAGATAAACACATAAAGAAGATAAGCCGCTCTTCATTCCTATAAGCCCTTAGTAGACCATCAGATCCTTCTTTTTGCACATGCATGCCATATTATTGCAGAGATGATGGGGGAAGCAAAGAAGTTATGCCTCTCTGTGTGTGCATTGCGAGGAACCCCCAACAGAACTCTTGATATGAATCCTTATCGGGAGGGGCAAAGCAAGGATGATAAATCATCTAGGGTAACATGAAAAGGTTAAGTGATGTTGCTGCACCTCAAGTGTTCTTAGGAATCCTCATGGTTCCTCTTGATTATGTATCTTCATGAACAAAACAAAATCTTGAGCTCTTCATTCCTATAAAATTTCAGTAACAAGATAAATTTTAACACAAGAAAACTAAGTATCTTGACAAAAAAATAGTAAAAGTCAAATTTCACTAAAATGAGATATTTTATTAGCTCTAGAAAAATTGAGTGCAAGGGTAAATTTTAGTATCCTGAGAAAAGTTTTATTATGAATATGAAACAAAAGTAGTCCTAAATAAAGAAAGTTAATGACAAGGTACATCATGTAATAATCCACACTGAAGGTATACAACAAGAAACATGCATTTTATGTCATGATTCAGCGGTACTAAAGAAGTGAAAACTACCCATGTTTATCACCATTTGTAACACTATTTAGTTTATTCAGGAAAAGAATGTACCTTTGCAATCTTATTTTCGTCTATCCTAAACATGATAATATATCACAAGCCATCAAGGCTGAACATCTTTGGTTGCCAGCCCGAATCTCTAGGAAAAATCTGAACAGTAAAATAGGATATACAAGCAGAGAATTTACAAATTAATCCTTTGACTGAAAATATTTCTTCACACATGGAGATTTGGAATACCAAGATATAAGATACAACGGACTGAAATGAATACCTAATTCGGTTCAGATTATAGAGCTGCAGATCTACATCATTCTTTTTCATATCCAGCTCATCGCACGCAGAAGGATCACAAGTTCCCATTTTCAGCAGGTAAATCATGAGCACATTAATCTTCTCGGAAGGTTTAATTTGGTGTGCACCCATATAGAAACAACAAAAGTGGCTCTCAACTATTTCAAATATAGGCCTGCTAAAATACAACACCCACTCAAGAGGGAAGTCACACAACTTGATGTTTTGAGATGCTGTCATTGAAGCTATTCTTGTCTGTACTAAAATACAAAGATCAAAGCAATTAGACAGGTGACTCGAGGAGTGGAGCGGTGGCATCACATCCCCGCAAAGGGAGTATTCGTGACAAATATTAGACAGGTGACTCGGAATAAATATAAAAGGTTCATTGTTTTCAGAATACACTGAATTACAAGAGATTAAAACTGACCTCAACGTGAACCTCAAAGAGCCATGGTATGCAAAATAGCCTTGATGATTTTCTTTTGCATTTATCCTCAGCAACCAAGGTTGAACATTGTATGTCTAAGAGCTCCCCAGTGCCTCATCTTCTGCTGTCCTTTTAGCTTCTCCTTGTTCCTCCAGCTCTCTCGAGCTTCTCAGCTCTTCCTTTCATCTTCAAATCACCACATCTGGGCTATATGCATATTTTCCTGCTATATATAGATCTCATTTATCTTTATAAACCTAACATATTGGTGCCAGAAAACACAACCGTTGGCTATTCCTAAAAGAACACCCAGATGAACTGAGATCAACTTACAGAACATACATCTACAGAAAGGTAATAACAGAGATGACTATTGATTGTAATCATTTGTTGCAATCTTGTATCATAAGCAGGCATTGGCACAATTGAAACATGATGGAAGTGGAAAGGATACCATGCGATCCTACCTGTGGTACAGCCAGAACCATGCATGGACCAGCTTGTTCATGCCTTCATCGTGGTGGCGTCTCCCGAGCAACGCACGTCACCCGACGTCATTCGCGTGCAAGCCCAGAAGCACTCTCAAGCCCTGTTTCATTGAACTCAAATCAATGTATAAAGTTTTGGACATAATTTCTTTTAGTACGTGATAACTTGATATGTTATCCTCCTATTTAATAACACCAAGAGTTCCCTGTTCAGCATTCTAACAATTGAAAACTGAGAATGGTGGAAACGGCTAGACAATTACCCGAGGAATAATCTCATAGCTCTGCCCCTCATAGTATGTCACATTGTCAGCATGGTCGATGATGACATGGCACATCTCTCCCAAAGCGTTATGACTTACTGCCTGCTCTACCGAGACGGTGGTGGTTGTGTAAGGTCCCTTGGGCTTGTAGGTGTTGAGAGGCGGCTCTTTGGCGCTCTCGGGGGTTGAGTGGCGTGATCCTGCAGGCTAGAAGAGGAACAATAATTAGATGAATACACATATTTCATGTCACAACACATCAATACCATGCGTCAAAAGAAATCACAAAACACAAAGATGAGAAGAATGAGTGTTCATCAGGTCCGCCAAAGTAACTGCATCAAGGAATTACAATTGTTTGAATAGTTGGGTCAATGTTTTGGCTGTCAGGTTAAATCTCTCTTGTGTTTACTACATGAGACAAATTAAGACACTTGAGTAAATGAACCATGCATTTCTCATCGTGAGAGCATGAGCAAGTATCGCTTCTGATCCATAAAACATATGGTCTCTCGTTTTCTAATCATTATATAGCAGTCTATATCTATAAAGGATGTAAAATTTCAACCAAATTACAATCTAAACTCTACATATAAAGTGAAATCAAATCATGATATCTCACTGAATTCAACATTACATATGTTGTCCAACTCAAGTTGAAGACTTCAACTAGTCACTGAATTCAAGAAAACATTTTACCTCTAGATGTAGGCCAAAGAACAACAAATGAGTGGAAAGTTCCAATCCAGAAAGCCATATCGGGGAAATTGTACGGCAATTGGAACTGATTTTTTGTAGAGGGGGAAAGAGAAGAGGAGCACTCATCTGCCTTGTTCCATTATGTTCATCGAACCAACAGGAAATCTGTAGTACAAATCATGAAACATCGAGTATCCTGCATACAGAACAAAACCAAGATCAATACATGCTTGTAAAATCGAGAACTACCATAGCACAAACATGAGATGCACCTTTAGACCTACTGCTACACATGTTGAGTCTGATTTTTTTTGTACCACAACACAAGATGAGTAGAGAGGGAGGAGGACGGACCTGAGTTGCTGGTGAAGTGACGAAGCTCGACGATGGCTGCACTTGCTCAACTTGTTCCCCAGAGCCACGACTCGAATTTGCTTGTCACTGCTAGATAGAACATGACACTGTTAAATTCAGTTCATCAACGGGAAAGCAAGAAGAAATCGACCAATCTGGGACAATTCAAAGCAACAAACCTTGATGGGGTTGAAGGAAATTAAAGAGGAGAAGAGCAGCAGCGCCCCCCTCGTGTATCTTGCAGGGCATCCAGGTCCCTAGTAACTTAGTTGATCTTAGCTTAATTGGAGCAATTTCCAATAGACTCGAAAATCACCTATTCTGATATGTTTGCTCTGTATTAACAGTCAAACAATTTGCTTGATGGATGCACTTCATCGTAAATTAGGTGCTATACTTGATGGATGCACTTCATCTAAAGGCTACAATAATAATCCAGAATTAGACCGGGAACTTGCATTGGGCGGTAAGGGAAGACTGCAGTTTTAGCCCCTCACAGATTTTCCTACCAACTATGTATCATCAATTTTTGCACGGAGAGGATTCAGTCATGTGCAAACTAGCCGGAAATTTTCTGTGTACACCTACATCCTAGTGTATCATCCTTATCAGATTAAATCATCAAAGCAATGCTATCTAACAAGTAAGCGGAGAGAATGTTGATTGCCTAAGATCAGCAAGACTGTCACTGAAGGCGAGTATATATAGGTCACAAAGAAAAAATTGTGGCAGATGGTTGCATAAGTTTAGTGTCGAGGAAGCCGCAATGCTGACCTGGATACGCTGCGATAGAAGGTGGAGGTGACTACTGGCCGACCACCATGCATCAGAGAAAATGGAATCAATAGGGGGCGGCTGCACTAAACTTGACCAAGCACATCAGACTCCTGAAAAATAACATTTTATTAGGAATTCATCAGAAGTAGCATAAACCTATTGTTATGAAATACAGACCACTATTGAGACTGGACACCTTAAATATTATTAATTCATGAAATGGACTATTAAACACGGTGTCTGTAATCTATGAATTAGTGCTTATTCACATCAAAAATTGAAAGCATGGCAGACTATCTAGCAAGGATTGAAGAGTTAGCAGCTTATAAGAACATTTTTTCAGAAGTTTTGATGGTCCATTGACATCTTCCAGCAAATACTAATTGCACAGAATAGTAGCTGGTGCATGAATCAGAAACAGTGGAGATCCCACTTGTGTTCATGAATGAATTGCATTGCATAAGGACAGCTGCAATAGCATCGGGGCATCAACGACAGAAGGGCCAAGATCAGAGAGAGACCGGAGCGCTACCAAGGTCAAAATCATATATGTGCACGCACAGCGGTGAAGAGGACGGCGGCAACGGCAAGCCTACAAAGCCCTCGGGCTGGAGCGGCGCGAATCCTGAAGGTGTGGCCGGAGGAAAAGACACGGGCGGGGGACGCGCCGAGCAGTGCAAGCCTTCGAAGTGCGTACCGAAGCCGGAGTTGCTGGAGTTGGAGGCAACCGAAGCCCTTGCCACCGAGGAGCGGCGAATCCAACCCGATGGGTGGATGTAGCGGCGCGAGGCGAGCACAGGAGGAGTGTTCTTAGCGCCGCCGGAATCGGCCGGCCTAGATCCAGATGGCGGCGACGGAGAGAGAGTTGGGTCAGTGCGAGGGCCGGATCTGGCCGCCGGCTGAGCGCTCTCTCTCTCTCTCTCTCTCGTCCTTGGGTGCGGGTGCGGGGAGAGGCGGCGGTGGTTGGGTGGCACCCGCGGAGGAGTGGAGTGGAGTGGAGGACGCCCGGGGTTGGGGAAAGGATGGAGGTGGGCAGCGGCAGCCGGAGGCAGGGCCAGTCGACGAACACCCATGCAACGGCGACGTGAGGAACCCTAGCATGCGTGATGGGCTAGGGACAGAGCGACTCGTTTTCCTGCGGGCTGGTTTTTTTTCTGCGGTGCGTGTGTGGGGTGGGGAGGGGGTGGGAGGGGACAAAAAAACTGGCGAAAAAAACCAACGAAAAAAATCGGACGAAAATGGTGGGACGAAAATAAAACCCGGAACGCGACCTACCAACTGAGATATTAGGAGTAGAGACTAGGAGAAGGGGGGAAAGGGGGAAAGAGGGGAAGGAAGGGAGAGAGGGACCGTGCCCCAAACCCCTTGTCCAATTCTGACTGGGCTTGGGCGGGGGGCGCGCCACCTCCTGGTCCTTCCCACTAAGGCCCATTAAGGCCCATTGCTTCTTCCTCGTATTCCCGTAACTCCCCAGTACCTCCAAAAATACCCGAATCACTCGGAACCTTTCCGATGTCCGAATATAGTCGTCCAATATATCGATCTTTACGTCTCGACCATTTCGAGACTCCTCGTCATGTCCCCGATCTCATCTGGGACTCCGAACTCCTTCAGTACATCAAAACTTATAAACTCATAATATAACTATCATCGAAACCTTAAGCGTGCGGACCCTACGGGTTCGAGAATAATGTAGACATGACCGAGACATGTCTTCGGTCAATAACCAATAGCGGAACCTAGATGCTCATATTGGCTCTCACATATTCTACGAAGATCTTTATCGGTCAGACCGCATAACAACATACTTTGTTCCCTTTGTCATCGGTATGTTACTTGCCCGAGATTCGATCGTCGGTATCTCAATACCTAGTTCAATCTCGTTACCGGCAAGTCTCTTTACTCGTTTCGTAATACATCATCTCGCAACTAACTCATTGTTGCAATGCTTGCAAGGCTTATCTGATGTGCATTACCGAGAGGGCCCAGAGATACCTCTCCGACAATCGGAGTGACAAATCCTAATCTCGAAATACGCCAACCCAACATGTACCTTTAGAGACACCTGTAGAGCTCCTTTATAATCACCCAGTTATGTGGTGACGTTTGGTAGCACACAAAGTGTTCCTCCGGCAAACGGGAGTTGCATAATCTCATAGTCATAGGAACATGTATAAGTCATGAAGAAAGCAATAGCAACATACTAAACGATCGGGTTCGAAGCTAATGGAATGGGTCATGTCACTCACATCATTCTTCTAATGATGTGATCCCGTTAATCAAATAACAACTCTTTTGTTCATGGTTAGGAAACATAACCATCTTTGATTAACGAGCTAGTCAAGTAGAGGCATACTAGTGACACTCTGTTTGTCTATGTATTCACACATGCATCATGTTTCCATTTAATACAATTCTAGCATGAATAATAAACATTTATCATGATATAAGGAAAATAAATAATAACTTTATTATTGCCTCTAGGGCATATTTCCTTCAAAACTTCCCTCCGGGAGGGGGAAATCATCGCCATCATCATCACCAACGCCCCTCTCATCGGGAGAGGGCAATCTCCATCAACATCTTCATCAGGACCATCTCGTTTCAAAACCCTAGTTCGTCTCTTGTATCCAATTCTTGTCTCCAAGTCTGGGATTGGTGCTAGTAGGTTGCTAGTAGTGTTAATTACTCCTTGTAGTTGATGCTAGTTGGTTTATTTGGTGGAAAATCATATGTTCAGATCCTATATGCATATTAATACCCCTCTGATTATGAACATGATTATGCTTTATGAGTAGTTACATTTGTTCCTGAGGACATGGGAGAAGTCTTGCTATTAGTAGTCATGTGAATTTGGTATTCGTTTGATATTTTGATGAGATGTATGTTGTCTCTCCTCTAGTGGTGTTATGTGAACGTCGACTACATGGCACTTCACCATTATTTGGGCCTAGAGGAAGGCGTTGGGAAGTAATAAGTAGATGATGGGTTGCTAGAGTGACAGAAGCTTAAACCCTAGTTTATGTGTTGCTTCGTAAGGGGCTGATTTGGATCCATATGTTTCATGCTATGGTTACGTTTATCTTAATACTTTTGTTGTAGTTGCGGATGCTTGCAATAGAGTAAGGACAATACCCCTCTGATTAACATATAGTGGGATGCTTGTCCAAGTAAGGACAATACCCAAGCACCGGTCCACCCACATACCAAATTATCAAAGTACCGAACGCGAATCATATGAATGCGATGAAAACTAGCTTGACGATATTCTCATGTGTCCTCGGGAGCGCTTTTCTCTATATAAGAGTTTGTCCAGGCTTGTCCTTTGCTACAAAAAGGATTGGGCCACCTTGCTGCACTTTATTTACTTTTGTTACTTGTTGCTCGTTACAAATTATCCTATCACAAAACTATATGTTACCACTTTTTCAGTACTTGTAGAGAATACCTTGCTAGAAACCGCTTATCATTTCCTTCTGCTCCTCGTTGGGTTTGACACTCTTACTTATCGAAAGGACTACGATAGATCCCCTATACTTGTGGGTCATCAGGGTGATGAGATCTGAATCAACACGACGGCGTGGTGGTGGTGGTGGCAGCGAAACTCCGACAGGGCTTCGCCAAGCGCGTACCGGTGAAACATGGGAGGAGTTGGGAGAGATAAGGGCCAAGGGTCGAAGGGGGCTGCCCCCAACGGCACCCCACATTTATATAGGCGTGGATGAAGGAAATATGCCCTAGAGGCAATAATAATGTTGTTATTTATATTTCCTTATATCATGATAAATGTTTATTATTCATGCTAGAATTGTATTAACCGGAAACTTGATACATGTGTGAATACATAGACAAACAGAGTGTCCCTAGTATGCCTCTACTTGACTAGCTCGTTAATCAAAGATGGTTAAGTTTCCTAGCCATAGACATGTGTTGTCATTTGATGAACGGAATGACATCATTACAGAATGATGTGATGGACAAGACCCATCTGTTACCTTAGCATTATGATCATTTAGTTTGTTGCTATTGCTTTCTTCATGACTTATACATGTTCCTATGACTATGAGATTATGCAACTCCCGAATACCGGAGGAACACTTAGTGTGCTATCAAACGTCACAATGTAACTGGGTGATTATAAAGATGCTCTACAGGTGTCTCCGATAGTATTTGTTGAGTTGGCATAGATCGAGATTAGGATTTGTCACTCCGATTGTCGGAGAGGTATCTCTCGGCCCTCTCGGTGATGCTCATCACTATAAGCCTTGCAAGCAACATGACTAAAGAGTTAGTTATGGGATGATGCATTACAGAACGAGTAAATAGATTTGCCGGTAACGAGATTGAACTAGGTATGAGGATACCAACGATCGAATCTCGGGCAAGTAACATACCGATGACAAAGGGAACAAAGTATGTTGTTATGCGGTTTGACCAATAAAGATCATTGTGGAATATGTAGGAGCCACTATGAGCATCCAGGTTCCGCTAGTGGTTATTGACTGGAGATGTGTCTCGATCATGTCTACATAGTTCTCGAACCCGTAGGGTCTGCACGCTTAACGGTCGATGACGATTTGTATTATGAGTTATGTGATTTGATGATCGAAGGTTGTTCGGGTCTCGGATGAGATCACGGACATGATGAGGAGTCTTGAAATGGTTGAGACGTAAAGATCGATATATTGGAAGGCTATATTCGGATATCGGAAAGGTTCCGAGTGATTCGGGTATTTTTCGGAGTACCGGAGAGTTACGGGAATTCGCCGGGGGAAGTAGTGGGCCTTAATGGGCCATACGGGAAAGGAGAGAAGGGCCTCAAGGGGTGCCCCCCCCCATGGCAAGTCCGAATTGGACTAGGGAGGGGGCGGCGCCCCCCTCTCTTTCCTTCTCCCTCTCCTACTCCTTCCCTCTCTCCCCTCTTGGAAAAGGAAGGGGACTCCAACCAGGATTGGGAATCCTAGTTGGACTCTCCCTATAGGCGCACCCCTCCTAGGCCGGCCTCCTCTTCCCCCCTCCATTATATATGTGGGCAGGGGGCACCCCAAAGGCACTTCAAGATTTGTCTTAGCCGTGTGCGGTGCCCCCCTCCACAGTTTTTCACCTCGATCATATTGTCGTAGTGCTTAGGCGAAGCCCTATGACGGTAACTTCATCATCACCATCATCACGCCATCGTGCTGACAAAACTCTCCCTCGGCCTCAGCTGGATCAAGAGTACGAGGGACATCATCGAGCTGAACGTGTGCAGATCATGGAGGTGCCGTGTGTTCGGTACTTGATCGGTTGGATTGCGAAGACGTTCGACTACATCAACCGCGTTACTTAACGCTTCCGCTTTTGGTCTACGAGGGTACGTAGACACACTCTCCCCTCTCGTTGCTACGCATCTCCTAGATAGATCTTGCGTGATCGTAGGAATTTTTTTGAAATACTGCGTTCCCCATCAGTGGAGGGGGCTGGTGGCTTGCCCTCCAAGGGAGGAAGGAAATCCCTCTGATTTCCTTCCTCACAGATCGCTATCCCTTTTTTTATGGATCGTGATCTTATCCCTTCGGGATATGATACTATTCCTTTTAAGGTAGGATTTTGGTACGCCTAGACCAGGATTGTGGGGACTTTCCCCACTACCCACGTTCATGTGGGTCCCCCAAAGTAGGTGGGCCCCACTCTGAAACCTTCTAGAACCTTCCCGATACAATACTGAAAAAACTCAAACTTTTTTCGGAACCCCGATAACAACTTTACATATATGAATCTTTACCTCCGAACCATTCCAGAGCTCCTCAATGTCCCGGATCCCATCCGGGACTCCGAACAACCTTCTGACTTTCCACTATTAATATCTCAACGCTACCCTAGCGCTACCAAACGTTAAGCGTGCGACCCTACAGGTTCGAGAATCATGCAGACATGACTGAGACTTCTCTCTGGTCAATAACCAATAGCGGGACCTAGATGCCCATATTGATTCCTACATATTCAATGAAGATCTTTATCTGATGAACCACGATGTCAAGGATTTAGTCAATCCTGTATGCAATTCCCTTTGTCCGGTGATATGTTACTTGTCCGAGATTCGATCGTCAGTATCTCCATACCTAGTACAATCTCGTTACCAACAAGTCTCTTTACTCGTTCCATAATACAATATCCCATGACTAAACTCATCAGTCGCATGCTTGCAAGCTTCTTGTGATGTTGTGTTACCGAGAGGGCCTAGAGATATCTCTCTATCACACGGGGCGATAAATCCTAGTCTTGATCCGTGCCAACCCAACAAACACCTTCAGAGATACCTATAGAGCACCTTTATGATCACCCAGTTACAAAGTGATGTTTGGATACACACTAAGTATTCCTCCGGTCTCAGGGAGTTGCACGATCTCATGGTTTAAGGAATAGATACTTGGCATGACGGAAGCTGTAGCAAATAGCTAAAACGATATGATGCTAAGCTTACGGTTGGGTCTAGTCCATCACCTCATTCTCCTAACGATGTGATCCCGTTCAAATGACAATTTATGTCTATGGTCAAAACAATTTATGTTCAAATGACAATTTATGTCTATGGAAGCTGTAGCAAATAGCTGAAACTTAACCATCTTTGATCAACGAGCTAGTTTAGTATAGGCTTACTAGGGACATGGTATTTGTTTATGTATTCACACATGTATTTAAGTTTTCAGTCAATACAATTCTAGCATGAATAATAAACCTTTATCATGAACAAGGAAATATTATAATAACCAATTTATTATTGCCTCTAGGGAATATTTCCAACATTTTCCAATAAGTTTAATCCAGAAAAATGGATAAACCATGAATAACATAATAGCGATGATAGGCAATACAAGTAACAGATTGTTGAAGCTAGTTGTGCAATCGAGTTCATAAGAAATGAGTATCATATTCGACTGCTACTAGTTGTAAACCAAATGTTAAGTCTAACAAAGAGAATAAGAGAACATATGAACCAGCGGAAGAGGATAAAGGTGTGTCGTTTGTCATGTCGTCGAGGAGGTGATCGACGTCAGGGAAGTAGTCGTTAGGGAACTCTTCATTGGGAATGTCATTGTTCGCAACCACGATGAATAAGGACCCAGTAGTCGCGCAAGAGTGCTCCCCAAATACTTGATCACCCCTCTCGTACCGGATCCCAAGAGGTAGAGTTTCGGATGTTTGTTGTATGATACGTCGACTACTTTTCAAGACACTTTTGCTCTTGTTTTGGACCATTATTTGGATGATTTGAATGAAACTAATCCGAACTGACGTTGTTTTCAGCATAACTACGTTGGTGTTATTTTTGTGTAGAAATAAAAGTTATTGGAATTGAATGAAACTTTATGGAGATTGTTTATAGAATAAATAAAACATACATAAGCAAAGAAGTACCAGAGAGGAGTCACCGTGGCCCAACAAGCCAGGGGCGTGCCTACACCCAGGGTGTGCCCAGGTGGCTTGTGGGGCCCATAGACCTCCGGCTGTCCTAATCCCAAGCCTATACACTACAAAATTTAGTCTATGCGGTGACAAAAAACCTAGTGATGAAATAGGAACCGTCGCCTAAAAGCAGTTTCTATGATGTCACCATCACTAGCTGATTTCGCCCTGGTGTGGCTCTCTGTGGCAACTTTGGTGACGTTCTGGACCAATTGCCCATGGAACCCACCTCAATTAAACATATGAAACAACGATTCAAACAATTTGACCTAGTCCGAAACTGGGTAGTCAAAAGTAGACGTGGCGTTGCCTTGTCAGCAATCAACGTAGTCTACCGGTCAATGCGGCTAATACCAATCAAAATCATGTGGGGGTTGATTCTTGAACCGAGTGACAAGTTTTTTTGAAAGATCCAGCAAAATGCTGGCTTGATTCGATTTAGCAGGAAGCAGCGGAAGAACAACATGATGAAGATCCGAAGATCAAAAGAAAAAGAAACGACAGCTCTATTAGCTGCCGAGCAACCCACCACAGACAACACGACTACAAAGCAAAAAAGGGCATGTCCTAGGCTAAGCATCACCGCCGCGTCTCTTGACCAACGCCGGTATCCTCCGAAGACAGCAGCAGCTCCAACTGAGACTTTCTTTGTCAATGCACCATCCATCCTTGAAGCAGAGTGCAGGCAGATGGCGGAACTCGGTCGGTCCCAGCAAAAGCTTCGTCTTAGACTTATCAGCGATGGCGTACATTGTGCCAGGAGCTTCACCAAAAACAGCGGCGAGCACCGAAAGAGTGCCACATAGAACCTCCAAGCAGTGTCTCAAAAAACGTGATGCTCCCAGCAGACGAACGATGTCGGAGACGCCGCCATCACGCCGATCCAACTCCGGACCTAGGCTTTCGTCCGGAGACACTACCAACCAAGCCCTAGGAAGATGTCGACACACCTCGGTGGCGCCTCCAAGGAGGAAAATGACACCCTCGGGCGCCATCGGCACCGACTCTTGTTGTGCAGTACTTTCATCCGTATCGTCGCACACCTCCGCTCAAGCCCTTCGGAGCTCGTCCATGTCGTCTCACACCGCCACCGCCACAGCACCTTGTTGTTGAAGCCGTGAAGGCATGGTCCACCTCCGCACGGCGAACATGCAGAGGCCAGATCCGCCCTGCATCCCACATCTACCACGGCTGGAGCCTCCCTGCTCCAGCAAGTGCAGCCCTCCCAGATCCAGCGCGACCCGTCAGTGCCCTCGACGCCCTCCATGCACCGCCCGGTGCAGTGCAGACGCCGCCCACCTCCGCGCCAGGCCAGGAGCAGCACGGGGCAGAACTGGGGCCCCCGTGGCGGCAGCACGCCAGATCCGCGCCACTGTCATCGCCGGACCGCTTCCCAGCCCTTCGTCGGCCAGATCCGCACTGGCCCTCCTCCCGGCGCCCTCCTCCTCCTTCTTTACCGCGACACCTCTCTGCGCCCTCCTCCTCCACCTCGCCATCTCCTGGGCGCCGCACTAGATCCGCTCGCATGGTTGCGCCGCGCGTCACCGCATGCCGTGGAACAGCCGCCCATCGGCCGATGATGCCTCCCCCAGCAGCCAACCATAGATCGCCTCTGACACGAGGAGATCCGCGGTCAGGCCGCGCCCCGCCGCGAAGCCGGCCGTCCCGTGCCGTCCTGGCGCCTCGCGGGGAGGGGAAGGGCCCCGCCGCCGCCGACGTACGTGCGGGCTTTGCCCGGCGCCGTCCCCTGGCGGCG
>NC_041382.1:721415892-721417690 GCF_002162155.2 Triticum dicoccoides | reverse complement strand
CATATTTAGACATTTCAAAAAATCTCAAATTATTTGACAACATTCATGCGAAGTATGTCTACAACTTCAAAAAAATCAGCTCAAACCAAGATGTACATTTACAGATTTAAAATAAACAAATTTGAATGTGAATAGTGCCAGCTTTGAGTGAATACCACTTTGACACTGTTCACATCCGATTTTGTCTCTCTTTTTTCTATTAATGTAAGTCGAATTAGGAGCTGAATTTTTTTAAGATTGTATATCAAACATTGATGTGTGTCTATAAAAATTCTAAGAATATTTCGACATGTATCTTTTTTTCATAAAAATCGATCTCATTGATCTCACCTTATGTGAGATTTCACACAAATCTCCCCCATTTAAGGGTGTGAAACAATTGGTTTTGGAGTTGAGTGTTGAAAATTAAACTGAGTGGTTAGTTTGAGATTGTGATGTAGACTTCTCTCTGTTTAGGGAGGTGCTTTGTAAAATAAACTAAGTTATCCCACGGGCCACGGCAAATGTGATTGTAGCAAAATAAATTGAGCTTTTTTTAAGCATCGGTGCTTATCTAAAAAAGATGTCTACCTTCCGTAAATAATCACCGGTGCTTGCATCTCTTCTCACCAACTTTCATATAAGGCCGAACGGTGCCTGTGTACTAAACTTTACATGTGAGAGTTCCCATGCGCACTCTGACGATGAACATAGAAAAAAACGGTGTGATCTCTGCAGCGCCACAAAAGTGCGAATCCCCGGTTAAATTTAGTCATTGTGCTCGACTTTCCCGGATCATGTCAGTAGATTAGCGTCACGTCAATCAAAATAATTAGCGTTGGTACAAGCGCATCTCCCTGAATAAATAACCCTACCTAACCGCCTTGAAATGAACAAAACCGCAAGCTGTTCTGTTGGCCCAGCGCAGCACGTGACTAGCTACTGAGGGCATGGCCATACATAGCCCTAGGGTGATGCCTCACATGCCATGTAGGATCGGATAACAGAAAAAGTAGGTTCGGATGGAAAAGCGGGATCCTCTTCAGGAGGCGGGTGTTTAGAGACAAAAAATGTGGTCCAGTGCATAAAGTTGAAAAACTTGAAATGAAGAGGAGAGATGCATGTGTAGTGAAAGTCACTTTCATTTTTTTATGAGGTCACTAGTAGTAGCTTGCATTGGGAGAAAAAATCAACACATATGCTTTAAATTACTTTTTATCATGAGGCATATGTATTCATATGCTCACAACACACAGGTTGGCTTCAGGCTTCAGCTCTGTGCTCCGGATCTTCTGGCATGCAAAAGAAATACTAGTAAAAGCTTGGGAGAAAGGCAGATGATGTGGAAATAAAAGGTGCGGCATTATTGGGGAACTTTATCAGCTGGGGTGCACAGTGACAGTGTAGCTTCCACTATCAAATATTCCCTCAACTTTCTCATGGTGCGCAGTGTCTGTCGGCGGAGGAAGTCCTGTCAGGCTCTCAGTAACTGGTAACTAACAAACTCATGTCAGTTTCTAACTGATTACTGATAGAGTATCAAATATTCCCTGAACTTTAGGAGTAGTAGAATTTACTTGAGAGCTGAACTGTAGCATGAGGCCATGCCTGCTGCAGGTGTTCAGAGCAGACTGATTTGCACTTAGGTGTGCTTATATGTAGAGATTAGTAGCGTTGTAATTTACTCCCTCCGTTCCGAATTACTTGTCACATGTATGGATGTATCTAGATGTATTTTAGTTGTAGATACATCCATTTCTAAGACGAGTAATTTGGAACGGAGGGAGTAACTTGTATTCACCGCCATTAGTGCAAAATC
>NC_041382.1:721413309-721415609 GCF_002162155.2 Triticum dicoccoides | reverse complement strand
GCACGGGTGCTGGAGCGGTGGAGCCGACAAGCAGCACCAGCACTGAAAACAGAGCGACGAGGCCGAGCCAAGCTCCCCCTGCTCTCCTCTCGACTCGACCCCTTCTCCTTTCTCTCTCTCTCCCCACGCGTGCGCCATTGCTGCATGTTCATGTGAGAGAGTGGTAGCTGGAGAGTAGCAGTCACACACTGACACAGAGGAAGAAGAGCAGAGCTAGCTCTGCCGTTTTCCAGTCCGATGTGCTGCTACGTGGGCAAGGCCACCAAGATCTTCCTCTGCCTCGTCACGGCGGTGCTGCTCGCCGGCCTCGTCCTCGGCTTCGGCCTCGCCCACCGGACGCTCTGGGGAGGCCAGAAGGCTGAGCCAGCCTGCCGGTGGCCGCGCTGCCAGCAGCAGCAGCCGAGCATCGACGGCGGCGGCGGCCCGCTCCCGGTCGCGGGCACCACCACCAACGCGCCGCCGTCCAACCCGCTCACGGAGCCGGCCGTCGCCGTGTTCCCCGGGGTCGCCTCCTCCACCGCCGCGGAGCCGCCGGCGACGGCGAGCGTGCCCTACTACGGGCCGCCCAGGCCCTTCCCCGGGGTCGCCTCCTCCACCGCCGTGCCGCCAGCGGTGACAAGCGTGCCGTACTTCGCGCCACCCAGCCCGTTCCCCGGGGCGGCCTCCTCCACCGCCGTGCCGCCCGCGCCGAACTTCGGGCCGCCCAGCCCGTTCCCCGGGGTCGCCTCCTCTGCCGCCGTGCCGCCCGCGCCGCACTTCGGGCCGCCCAGCCCGTTCACCGTCGGCCTCGGCCCCTCCTCTCATCCATGATATTAACAGGTTATTTTGGTTGAATTTTCTCTCCGGAAGATTAGATTTTTTTTGTGTTTTTTATTCTTTTTACTGCTGGTGATGACTTTTGACACGTTTTGGTGTACACTTCAGTAGGAGTAGTACTCCTAGCTTTTTGCTGTTTTCTGAAGCCTGAATAACGAGTATAGCTAGCAAACGGTGCACTGTAATTATCTTGTTACTTAAGTACTAGAGACTTTATTGTTTCTCTCTCAATAAATTTATCTTGATACTTTATTTTTATTTATTATTTGTTTGCGGTGGAGGCTTTAATTTTGCCACTTACTACGTTCACTAGGTGACTGACATGTGAGCTTCTCATTTGTCGGTAGTAGGGTGAATTAAATGGACACGCAGTTTCTTAGCCCAAGCTCAGATGAGCTCTGGTGAACAGTAAAATTAGACGAAAAATCTGAAACTTTTTAGTGACAAGCATTGACAAAAGTTTTACACGCTTGAAACTTTTCATCATGAAACGACATTTGTAGAACCCATGACGAAAAAACAAAATCATCACTCCAGAAATTCAGATTTTCTGGTTTTTTCAATATTTTTGGATGTTACTATTCATTGAGCTCATTTGAGCTCGGGACTAGAATTAAATGAGTTACTTCCTCCTGTCTATATTGATTGTCGTTGATTTAGAGAGTGTTTGTTTTCAGGGATTTATTGGTTTAGAGACTTAAAAAAATCTCTATAAATCCTATCTAAACCAAATAGGAGAGATTTATAGAAACTTAAAGTGGGCATTTGGAATTTATGAAACAAGACTCTCAATGAGGGACTTATATGGACTTATAGTTGTAATATGTTTTCTTAGTTTATTTTAAGTCCCAAGAACCAAACAGGTAGAGACTTTTTAGGGACTTGGGACTTATAAGTTGAGACTGAAAAAGTCCTAGGACTTTTTTTTGAACATCAGTACAGACACAAGCGTTCATATACACGCGCATACACTCACCCCTATGAACGCACACACGCACAACCTACCCCTATGAGCACCTCCGAAAGTCACCGTAAGCATCTCGTCGTCGACGGAAACGTCTCCTCACAACTGAACGCGCATCGCCGGAAATTTTGAAATAAATCCAGAAATAAATGCGAGCACCGGGATTTGAATCCTGATGGGCTGGGATACCACAATGCCTCTAACCATCCAACCACAGGTTGGTTCGCAAGTCCTAGGACTTATGAATCAAACAGGACCTTAGTAGAGACAATTAATATGGATTAAGAGAATAACATTCTTCTGCATGTTTGACCATGTTGACGACCGCTTGCTGACAAATAAAATGCCTGAGACGATGGAATCATCATAATTGAGAAAAACAAAACATTTCCTCTGTATATGTTGATTTTGAAATCGTAGACTCAAACTTGCGCGTTGAGGAGCCAGAAAAGACTAAGCAACTACGCGACCAAATGAAGCAAATTTGGATATGACAATAATCCGACATTTGGTTTTCCCC
>NC_041382.1:721264747-721413169 GCF_002162155.2 Triticum dicoccoides | reverse complement strand
GGCAAAGCCTAGTCCCCATTTTTTCTCCAGCCCTCCTCCCCTGCTGCTGTCGCCGGCGGCGACGTGGTCCACCAGGGCCTTGCCCGCATGAAGCTGGCATCGGCCGGCTGGTCTTTCCCCGGGCACGCGGCAGGGGCAAGGGTGCTCCTTTTGGCGGCGGTGTGGCTCAACCGCCGGTGATCTAGCTCAGCGGGGTGGTTCCCGCGGGGGCTCCTTCTGGCGGCGACGTTGCCAGCCGGCGTGCTGCGGCATGGCGGGGGGCTTCTCGGGCCCATCTAGGCCCGATCGAGCAAGTAGGGGCTCGATTTGTCCTGGCTGTGGTGTCCGATCGGCTTCCGCATCAGTGTTGGAGGTAGTCTCCTCCCGCTTGGTTGCGTAGTTGGTGCCCCTGGGCCTGTTCTTCCTTCTTTCTTCCTCTAGGCCCCGTGTCGATGGCCTCAATTTGGTGACAAGGTTAATTCCAAGGTCGTGGTGGCGCATACTGGTGGATGATAGGGTTGGTAAAGCACTCAGATCGTCCGAGGGTGGTAGGGATTTTTGGGTCGGGAGAAATCCCTGTCAGCTCGTCCGACACCGAGGTGGTGATGCCTGCAGGCACCGTCCTTCCTGCCTGAAGGGCTTCGGGTATACCCCACGACCCTCTGTGTACCGGGCGAAACCCTAGGATTCGTCCGGGCAGCAGCGTCGTCGTCGTCGCCTCCCTTCTTGAAGGTGTTGCTTGGTACGCGACGTTTTCGGTGTGCTTGGAGCACGGTGGGACATCTCCAGAGGGCGTAGCGGTTGCCGGACTTATTTGTTTTGTCAAGCTGCCAGTGTCGACATTTGTTTCTCTTTCTTTCTCTCGTTTTATCTTTTCGGCTAGGTTGTGCTGCGCCCAACAATGTTTGTTGTATCGGTTGGCTGCTTTGTAATATAAAGGAGATCCTTTATCATCATATCACAATGATCCGTTGAAATTGTTTTATGATGGTAAAGATATATAGTTTTATTCATGTACAATGAGTGGAATGTGAGTCTTCTGCAACAACTTGCACAGTGGCGGAGACAGGCCTGGGGCAGCTAGGGCTATAGCGCCAGGCCTAGAAACAACTTCCTTTATAATTTTTTCATGCAAAGCATAGAAAATCATAAAAATTTATCACTCAACATGGCACAGCCCCAGACATAGTCTACATCTAACTCCGCAACTGAACTTGCGGCCCAACCCTATGGTGAGGATATACATCTCGAACCACAAAATGTAAAAAAAAAGGTATATACCACATTTGATAACATGAACACTCGTGAATGAATTGTGCAAGAAGAATGATAACATGAATGAGGTTAAAAATAATAATCAGGTAACACACATTCAATATAGCAACTATCGAAAAAAATCTGTACGGTTCATAAAAAGACCAAAAGTTTGTATCCTTTCTCCGTGGATGCTCACACTACAACACATCGTGCATTTAAGGTTGTTTTCATAAACTTCTTTTTTTGCAAATGTTTTCATATAATAATAAAAAAGCCCGTAAAATGTTTGGCAATGGTTTCCAGCTGCAACTAGTTGGACAACGGCAGCATGTACGACCCCGAGAGACATGAAGACAGTGTTATATTCACAGCTTTTGCCTGTCATTGTCCGTTGAGACTCTTCACAGGCTTTGGCGACATTATCTGGCACTGGCTTAGAGCAACTCTAGTAGACCCCGCATTCGACGCAAACCCGCATAATTTCGATGATTATACGAGCTCGGTCCATTTTTCTGACCAGACCAGAACCTGCATCGGTGTCCGGCCCGTAAATTTTTTGCCGCAGCCCGCAAACGCAAACCTCGAGCCACTATAACTTCGGGTTTTGCGTGGCAGATGCGGGTCGAAACCCTATCCTCCCGCCGTCGCATTCCCTTCCAATTCCCCACCGCGCCGCTCGATTTCTTGCCGCCGGCGAGCCTTGTACCACCATGGCCGACTCGGGAGATGAGGCGGAGCGCCGCCGCCGCGCCAGATCTGACGCCGCGCGCAAGCGGGGGGCGCGTTGGTGGCTCAACCAGGGTGCGCGGCCGCCGCCGACATTCAACTGGCGCGAGCTCGAGCGCGCTCGTCGCCGCCGCGCCTCCTCCGGCAACTGGTCCGCGGGGAGCTCATCCGGCCACGGGTCCGCGGGGTGCTCATCTGCGGGCGCATCGAGCTCGCGGCTCGTTCCGGTAAAGAGGGAGCCGGAGGAGGCCGTGCCCGATGCGCCGCCGCGCCGAGGCATCATCGGACCCGAGGACTACCTCCCACCGGGGCAGGAGGAGCTCCTCGAGCGCGTCGTCCTCGACCGGTCGGCGAGGGATCAGGAGGAGATGGAAGAGCGCATCCGGCGCGAGCTCGAGTACGAGCGGCTCTTCCTCGAGACGGGCCTCACGGCATCGCAGGCGCACGCATCGAAGGAGGCCGACCTGCGCGTGATGAAGGAGGAGCAGGCGAAGCTCTTCGTCGACCTCGACTCCGACTCCGACTGATCGCCGCCGGTGGGCAGCTGCCGCAGGAGCTCCGGTGAGCTCAATTTTGTTGCAGTGATGCGGTAGCGTAAGCCATGTCTAGCATATCTAACCTTTATGTATGTATGTGACGTGTATGAACTTATTATGCGAAGAAGAACCATCTATGCAAGCGACCTCCGGCGAGCTGTTGCTTAAATTTCTCGCGTGAAACAACTTCTTTAAAAATTTAGGGATTTGTTTGCGGTTTCTAGTCTGCCGCCGCAAATTTCGGCCTGCATAACCGCCCCGTGCGACCTGCAAACACATTTTACAGGTCGGCAAAATGCGGGGTCTGCTAGAATTGCTCTGCTCGCTCAACTTGTGACTGGAGTTGTATAGTTGAACTCAGCGTAGCACTGCTATATGGCTACTGAGAGGGCCACCTTGTATTGGGAAACACTTTTGAGTACAACCTTATAATTTTGCAATACAACTTTTCTTACCCCGCAAAAAAACTAAATCAAACATTCGAGGTTAGTTATTTCGTGCAGCTTTGCTCTTTTGCAAGTTTTTCTCTCTCTCCAGAAACCGGAGAGAAAATCAAGAACCCAGTGTTGAATATAGAGACGATGATGACTTCAAAGTATCTTGATTTACTTCTGGTTTGAGGACGAAGTTTTTTTTTTTAATTGTTCATGGTCACTTAAGTGTCCTCGACCTCATGTCATGTTTTGAGTATTAAAAAAAATCAACTCGTTTGGAAATGTCACCCATGTTTGATCCCGGTTCGATGATGCGTCAAGCGTCGTCGAAAGGCGTGTCGAGGTGTGTCTTTGTCTGATCTCGTAGGATTTGGTCAGTGCTGGTCTTCGATGGACATGTTTGGATCCAGTCTTGTTCGTCTATGTTTGTGTGTTTAGGCGTTGTACAATCCAGGGGGTGCTTAGAGAAATAAATTCATTTCTTTAAGCATCGGTGCTTATTTGTGGAGGGTAGACACTTAATTAGGCGTCACTCCAATAAAAATGGACACCGATGTTTTAGGAAAAAAACCTTTTATTTTTCTAACCACCTTCTTAAGTATCTAGCATTGTACAAGGCCTTATAGGTTTGATCCTTCTGATCTATGACTCTATTTCATGGTACTAAACCATATACCATACCGGTGACTTCACCAATCGAAACCAACTCAAATAAGTTCAGGGAGGAAAAGAAGACGTTCATGATAGATTGGTGAATGAGGAAGGAAAAGAAAGCGTAAACACCAGGCAATGCTTACTCTTCTCGATCAAGATTTTTGAGACTTTGAAGCTCAAGGACACGACAACGCTTGAAACAAATGCTTTGTTTCGGTTGTTCGTATTTCATTTTCTTCTTCCAAGCCGACGCTCTTCTTATAAAAGAAAGCACTCAGTGAATTACTTACTGAATCTCGTCTTTCTCTCGGCGCCGAGAATTTTTGACGTGTCCGGGTCTATCAGAGGTTCGGCTTGCTTCTCCCCCACCCTCGTCTATGAAATGGATAACCCTTGCTGCCATAGCAGCAGGCCCCCTTCTTTTTCTAGTTAGTTGAAAGAAAAGCAACGGGGAAGGTTGGCTTACCTGCTGTTTCTGTGACTATTAGTACTTCGCTCTGACCACATCAAGAGGAGTAGTTTGTTTTTCTTTTGTCTGCATCAAGCTCCATCCATGATTTTACACTCTAGAGGAGAGAACTGCTGTGAGCCAGCTTCGTGGAGATATACAACATCATATAAGTTATCATGCTTGCATATCCATCATTTGAGTCTCCAACAATTATTCCAATACGAAAGTGAAAGTGGAGTGAAATCTGGATATGAAGGTTCAAGTCCAGTTCCAATCTGGATATAAAAGCGATGTTCAATCATCGAAAGTGATCCCTCTTATGTTGTTCTCTTTTAGTCTGCTTTTCTTTTTTCTTTCTAGCCTTTGACGTAGTCACAGATTCGACTGCCCTTTCACTATTATTATTATTTTGAGTAATAGCGGTAGGAGTGCCAAAGCCCATTTTAGTAGAAAGCTGCTGCCCTTTTCTAGTAATTGGCATATAAGTAGTTGATAGGCTGCTTTATCTTTCTATCTACTAGCAGGCTCCTGAAGGGTGAAAGAAGAATCTCAAGTTGATACTCTGCCAAGGGATCTGTCCACAACTGGTACTTCACATGCCTTAGAAGTAGAGGCCATCTTGAAATGCCAAGGGAAGCCCACAGACTCCCTAGCGTCTCTACTCGACCTAAAATGCGATCTCGAGGACCCTGAAAAACTCGAGACCGCGAGCTCCGCGTCGAAAAGCGAAGCGAGCCGCGCTAGCGCGCTACTCTTCCTTTATGAGCGAGCTCGAGGATGCGGATAAGAAGCTATCAAAAGGGGATGATAGCAGCCACCCATATGGGCAGCTAGAAAGAGAACGAGGAAATGTGAATCATGACCCTGGTAGTCCATGCCGTAAACAAATGAGTGTTCGCCCTTGGTCTACGCGGATCAGGGGCCCAACTAACGCGTGAAACACTCCGCCTGGGTCTCCCTTTTCCCGATTCACATATTCTTCGACTTTTGCTACGGTCTGTTCCTTCCTTCAGTCAGTCATTCCTTTAAGATTTTTGCCCGCAGATCTCTCTCTTCAAAACATATATATCTTTCGGCGCCAGTCTTTCCTGCCTACGGACGACGTGGAAAAAACCCAGGTTTATGTACGACATGCTCTTTCCTTCTTTCATTCGGTGATGCACAGAGGTGGCAGAGTCTTGTTCCTGGAGTCGCTCACAACTTTTGGGAGCACCGAGATCCTGAATAAGATGCTGCACGAATTGGCTGGATTTCACCTAACGCAAGAGCTAGTACTACGATGAAAATCACTTTTACGAGTGATACCTTTGTCTTTGGTGCTTGAGTTGCGACGATGATTGCTACTTAGGTGGTTGGTCACAGGATACCTTAGCATGACAACTTTACTACAATCTACTACAATAAGATTTGACCGACTCCGAGGCGGGACAACTATGACATCGGCACGCCATCGCTCGCTCCGGCGCTTGTAGCGTCGCTGGTTGTTCCACGGACCTGGTTGTGTTGCAATTATTGATTATGAATGGATCGAAAAATTCTCTCTGAAAAAAGTCAATTTGTTTGCTCAAAAGAAGAAAATGTACCACCTTACTCTGCTCATCACATCCGTTCAATCGCCGGAAAGCTTATTCCTCCTATTTTCCTCCCATGTCCACCGATCTCCTTCCTCCTCAATACGACGACGCATGCCGTTTCTCTCTTTGGCCAGAGGGCGAACGGTCACACATTAGATTTTCCACAAAAGCAAAAAAATTCATCAGCAACGAGTCACACGCGTCAATCAACCAACGGTAAGTACAACGTCACGGCACGTCGCGAGCATTCACCGCCGCGTTTCCTTCCGCCACAAGCCTTTCCGAAATCCAAACCCCCCCCCAGCCAATCCGAACGTTCCCTTTCCCGCTCCACGAGCGCCCGCTGACACGCGGGCCCCCACGCACCGGCCTCACCCGACAGGGACCCGAGGGGGCGACGACCACGACCATCGCTCGCCCGTAAGTCCCAGGCCGCGCCCCCACCCTGCTCGGTCTGCCTCGCCCGCCCGCCGCCACCAACGAACCGCTCGCCCGCCCCTCCTAAATCCCCTCGCCCACGATCCGATTGGCGCAGCTCGCCAGGTTTCCGTTGGCCCCGCCCCCTCCGCCCCGCCGCGCCCCCGGCGATCTCCGCCCGCCGCCCGCGCGGCCCGGTCTACGGGGCGGCCCGGCGCGGGCTCCGGCCTGGCCTCTCCCCGCCGTCGCTTTCTTGGGGGTGAGTTTTTGAATCTTGGTTCGGACGGAATGGCGTCGTGAGCCGTTCTTGAATTCTTTTCGATGGAAGGGTTTGATTGGAATTGGTCCGTATGTAGAGCGGTATTGAATCCGCGGCCTTTAGCCGATTTCGCCTAGGTCGGGCGCTGGGAATCGGTCGCATCGGCGGCCGGGGGAGTTCTTGGCGATCGTGGGCGAGGCCGACTGGGATTGCGCGTCCCGTAGATTTGTGCGCGACTCGGTTCTCTTGATTGCTCCATCGTTTTCTTTATATAAATTATAAGTCGGCTGCGACCTGTAGTTTCAGTCGGTGCTTGTCTGACGACACTGTTCTGTTCCTGTACTGCCTTTGGTTTGAAAAAAAAAGGTTAAGGTTTCAGTGTACTTCTTCGTTGAATTTGCGGCTGCAATTACCTAGCTGCAATCCCGGTCGCCGTTGTGCCTTTAGAACGCATTGTTGTTGGAGAGGTTTATCCACCTGCTTCCTGCACATGTTTATCTTGCCCACATTTGTTTGTTATTTACTCCAGGTGTTATTATTGCCAGCTAACGTCTGCTTGGCTTCTTGCAGGATTTAGACACTTGAATCGACAAGACCCCTCTGGACTCGTTGCGCAAGATAGTTGGCAAGTTTGCATAGTCACGAGTTCGCCACCAACATGGAGATTATTGACTTGTGTTCAGATAGTGAGGACGATGTTAAATTGTGTTCAAAAGGCAAAGACATCACGCATCTGTGCTCAGAGGACAGAAAAGACAATCTTGTTCCTATTGACGGTGTTGACTCCCCTCTTCTTTTACTCAACACGCCGTTTGCCAAGAACAATGCAGAACAGCCAATCACTTTGGATGATGATGATTGGTTAAGTAGCAATCACGCTTCATGCTCTTATAGATCTCCAGCTGGTTCATCACACAGGATCTATCCTCTCTCAAGTTCTTCGCTGATGCTATCATACGGTAAAACCAAGCAGGAAATTGATGATGGTGAGTACGCTGCATTTATCCTTGATTAACTCTGACAATTAACAGTTTTTAAAAGGGCACCGCTGCAGCCTGTGACCAGTAGCAAGATTAATGTTTCTTCACTGTTCAAATTTGTCAGATGATGATGTCTATATGTATTCGGCTCCGCCTCCATCATTTCCAACCAGTCATCCAAGTTTGAGTGACGAGGAGGATCTTACTGCAAGGTTTAATTATGCTGATGGTGGAACTGGGATGTTTTCATCTACATCGTCAATGGATTGGAAACTTCCTTTTGGTACCAGCCAGAACGTCAAAACTGATAGCGATAGCGGTGTGTAGTATGTACCTTATTCATTTAGTTTGAACAAAAATATTCATGCTGGTGCAAACTGTGATTAATTAAGATGCTTTTTCACCATTCGTAATTGTCAGATGATGTCTACGCTTATGAAGGCCTGCATTCACAGAGGATGTTTCCTCCATCAATGCCTTCCTTTAATCCAGTTAATAATGACCCTGAAGTTTCCAATGGCTTTGGCATGCAAGGCCAACCAAACGCAGAAAAAAGGCCTCTTGCTTGTGATGAGAGAGCTATATATGAAGAAGCCCTACAGGTATATAATTTTACAAGTCACTGTGGAGATCATATATGCTTTAATTGCCGGGTGACTTTGATCGGATTCTAGTTACTATGGATTGTAAACAAAACTTTTATGCAGCATATCAGTCAGGAAACAAAGGAAGAAGATCTGCCTGAAGGTGTTTTGTCCATATCACTCCTTAAGCACCAGGTAAACTTTATCTTCCAAAACCTCAGCTGTTGTTATTGGTATGTTTACTCTGGATATCCTGTTCACTGCTATGTTCTTGTATGTTTGACAGAGAATAGCATTAGCTTGGATGCTCTCCAAAGAGAATAGTTCGCATTGTCCAGGTGGAATTTTGGCAGATGATCAGGTTATTTTCATTTCCTAGCTTATTGCACTTGCTGTTAATTATTTTACCATTTCTCCTTTCTTAGTGCCAGATAATTTCCCATGATGCAGGGTCTTGGGAAGACAATATCAACAATTGCCCTAATACAAAAGGAGAGGGTTCAACAGTTTAACTTCATGTCTGCTGATTCCGACAGTAAAAATTCTGTGCCATTAGATCTTGATGATGATGATGATATAGTGATGGCAATGGACAAGAACAAACCCAAGGGTGAACCCTCAGATAGGCTTGATCATGAGCTCTGTGCTAGTTCGTCGGGGAGTGCTTTTAATAGAATGGCCAATACTGTTAAAGTTGAGCCCAAGAAGAAGGGCCGAGTGAATCTACCATCCTCTGCATCAACCTCCAGGTCTGCTACTAGACCATCTGCAGGAACACTGGTGGTTTGCCCGGCTAGCATTCTTAAGCAGTGGGCTAGTGAGATCAAAGCCAAGGTTGCTGAAAGTTCCAGATTATCTGTTTTGGTTTATCATGGAGGTTCAAGGACTTCAAAACCAACTGAGTTGGCAAAATATGATGTTGTTGTCACCACATATACTATTGTAGGCCAAGAAGTGCCCAAACAAGACTCTGATGACGATATGGAGCCAAATAACGATGAAAAGTATGGGTTATGTCCAGATTTTGCTGCTCGTAAAAGAAAACTGTCAAAACAGACCAAGAAAAAGGCAATAAAGAAAAAGAAGGTTAACAGTTCAGCTGCTGACCTGGATGGTGGTCCACTTGCCAGGGTGCGATGGTTTAGAGTTGTGCTGGATGAAGCTCAAACAATAAAAAATCACCGGACTAAATCTGCTAGAGCCTGTTGTGGACTGAAAGCAAAAAGGAGATGGTGCTTATCGGGTACACCTATGCAAAATACAATTGACGACCTGTACAGTTATTTCCGCTTTTTAAAATATGAGCCATATTCTTCATTTAGTTTGTTCCGCTCGATGATAAAGGGTCCAATATCTAGAGGCTCAAGTCAGGGGTATAAGAAACTTCAAACTGTCTTGAAGATAATTCTGTTGCGGCGCACAAAAGGTGAAATCAAATGCTTTGACAGTTTGTCTATATCTATCTATCTGCAATTGTTTGTTATCTACTCCCTCTGTCCCAAAATATAAGAACGTTTTTAACACTACACTAGTGTCAAAAACGTTCTTATATTATGGGACGGAGGAAGTACTATATGCCGTAAAGGCGTAAATCCACACGCCTTTGCCTATAGAATTGTTTGTTATCTATGATAACTATTGAAATTAATTTTATATCATCTGTAGATGTATACGTATTTGACTTACATTCTATATAAAATTCTTTGACAGTTTGTCTATATCTATCTATCTATCTGTATTTCACTTACATGCCGTAAAGGCGTAAATCCACATGCCTTTGCCTATAGAATTGTTTGTTATCTATGATAACTATTGATATTAATTTTATATCATCTGTAGATGTATACGTATTTGACTTACATTCTATATATGGCAACATGAATTTATCACCTTTGTCTTGGAAAATGCATTTTTTCAT
Source organism: Triticum dicoccoides (assembly GCF_002162155.2). Classification (NCBI taxonomy): domain Eukaryota; kingdom Viridiplantae; phylum Streptophyta; class Magnoliopsida; order Poales; family Poaceae; genus Triticum; species Triticum dicoccoides. The sequence goes on along the minus strand of NC_041382.1, from coordinate 721,403,400 downwards.
ATGTATATTTATTAGCATAATTTACTCTCATTCCACCAGCCATGAAATACATAACAAAACTAGAAACTGAAGGAGAGGGGGAACAAAGTACAAAAATATAGGGAACTATCTAGACAGTAAGCACCTTTTGATTTTATTTAGATAATAATGTTTGTGTATATTACTTCCTTTACTCGGAAAGTAGTTCCATCATGTTTTGTGTCTTAAAGTGCGCATAGCTGTAACTTGGTTCTTCATTGGTTGTGATATTCTGGCATTGATTCACTTACGAACTGTTTCCATTAGAAACACTACTTGATGGAGAACCTATTATAAAAGTACCTCCAAAGACAATTGAACTGAAGAAAATAAATTTCACACAAGAGGAACGGTATTTCTATTTGGCTCTTGAAGAAGGTTCTCGGGAAAAGTTCAAGGTAGGTTCAAGTTTACAAACTTAATTTTATTCAGTTTTTATATCCTTGGTCACTCAGTTGGATGTTGTGTTTAGATCATATCTAAACTTTTGGCAATTGTGGTGCATTAATGTTGTATAATCTCAAAAGCAGTATCTCCTGCACACTCGTTGAAGTCGAAAAACAGCTCAGTTTTGAGTTATCACAACTCAGTTGTGGCTTTCAAGAATATCTCTTAGAATAGCATGATTATATATTGTCTATTGATACTTCCCAAACTATTTGTTATCCCGGTTGTCTTATATTAACTGATAGAACCTTTTGATCTGATGAGCTTTTTATGCTGTATTGGTCTCAGAGGGATTGTTCGATGCCTTCGCTATTTTCTCTTCCTGAACATAATCAAAATATTTGCATTAATATTATAGCTATTATGTTTAGCAGTCTGAATTTAACATTCAATGCTCTTAATAATTTATACCATTTTTATTTTTTCCCCACAAAAAATCCTTTTGTTTGTGATGCTCATATGTTTCCTGTTTATAACCCAGGAATTTGCTGCTGCTGGAACAATAAAACAAAACTATGCAAACATTCTTGTATTGCTGCTGCGGCTTCGGCAAGCTTGTGATCACCCTTATCTTCTGAAGGATGACAATCAAGCAAATTATACGGACCCGGCTTCCATAGAAATGGCAAAACAACTTCCTAGGAAAATAGTGATGAATTTGCTCGAAAAGCTGGAGGTACGGCGACCAATTTGTATGATATGTGCGGTAAGCAGCTTGGTCACTTAACATTTGTACGTGTAAAATTTAGTCAACATCTGTATGTGTAAAAATTGTTACCTTGCCTCTGAAATATTCATTTGTTTGCAGGAGCAGAGAAAGAACGACATGGACTCTCGCACAGGACCAAAGGTTTGTTTTTATTTAGCTGAAGTATTTGTTCTTTCACAACTATTTTAATGAGTATAGAATAATTTACTCTGTTCCCTCATTTTGCAGGAACCACCTGAGAATGCTGTAATAACAACATGCTGCCATATTTTCTGCTATGAATGTGCACAAGAGAGCTTAAGTGAAGAGGAAGTCTGCCCTGTTTGCAAACAGAAATTAAGTTCTGAATTGCTTTTTTCACGCCCAGTATTAAGGCTCTGTATCTCTGATGAGTTGGAGTCATATGCAATAACTAGTTCTGCAGCAGCAGCAGCAGGAAATAGTTCTGCAGCGTCAGCATCAGCATCATCGGCAGCAGTAGTAGCAGCAGCAGGAGCAGATAATTCTGCATCATCGGCAGCTGCAGCAGCAGCAGCAGGAGCAGATAGTTCTGCTGCTGCAGCAGCAGCAGATGAATCATCCTCGATTTGCGAAGCCAGTTACATCTCATCGAAGATCAAGGCGGCCGTTGACACGCTTAAATCAATCTTCAACACACATGGCCCTACTGATAGTGATGCTCCTAAGGCAATAGTCTTCTCCCAGTGGACTGGCATGCTGAACGTCCTGGAGCTTTCACTGAATAGCAATTTCATAAACTTCAGAAGGCTTGATGGGTCAATGTCCCTCGACGATAGAGAAGAAGCAGTGCAAGAGTTTAAGGCTGACCCAGCGGTACGTTCTACTCCTTTCTTTTTCAGCGTTGTTACATTTACCATTTAGAAATTAATAATTCATCTCCACCATTCAAACAACAAATAATCAGAAAAAACTGTTCTTGTTCCTTATATTCAGGTAAGAGTGATGCTCATGTCACTGAAGGCTGGTAATCTTGGTCTAAACATGATAGCTGCTAGCCATGTGATCATGCTCGATCCCTGGTGGAACCCTTACGCTGAGGACCAGGCGGTTGACAGAGCACACAGAATCGGCCAGACCCGTCCTGTGACTGTCACTCGATTCACAGTCAATGACACAGTGGAAGATCGCATCTTAGCTCTGCAGGTAATAACTTTGTCCGAACTTGTTGGCACTCTGCTTGTGTTTATTGCCCCCTTCATATTTTTTCCCCTGTTTTTTGTTGTGACAAAATGTGCATGTTTCTGTTGGCAGGCAAAAAAGAGGGAGATGGTGGCATCAGCATTTGGCGACGAGAAAACAGGAGGCATCGCAACTCGGCTCACCGTGGAAGATCTCGGATATCTCTTCAACGTATAGGGAGCTGATCGCAGGCCTTTGGCGTCAACAATCGTGCAAAGCTCTTTTTGCACAGGTTTTTTGGAGCACCTGTAGCTTAGGACTATTCTGCGGGTCACCGCCATGTTCTGATGCCTTGACCAAGTTTTGCAGCGGTGTTATTGTGGGCCCGGTTGGCTCATGTAATTATCTTACGCCCGTGGGCCGCTGACGTTAGAAGTCTCGAATATCTAGATAAGAAATCCGTGTCTCTTCCCATGTGGGCATGATAATTCGTTTGATTTGGATGCTCCCATATGTACATACTCTTTCTACTTCAGAAAACATGATGTTATTGGCGTACCTTTAGTCGAACTTGAGAACTTAGATACTTGTGTCTCGAAACTCGTGAGATAATGGTCTGCAGTTTTTATTGTGGTATTTGTTGCTATGATGCTGCACTTTTTATTGTAGATTTTGAAAACTCGTAAGATGTTGAACTCTTGCATCATAAAAAAAGATAACAAGAATCCTCAGGGAACATTTTCCTAGGGTTAGCTCTACAAGAGGCAATCAAGGCGGCGGCCACTCACTCCCTCAAACTTCTGGCGCCATCACGGGTCTCCTAGCCATGATCGGGGAACCCTGGATCTGAGTCTCCGGGAGAATGTGTCAACGAGGTGAACTATTTCAAGGGTTTATGTGTCTTGAGATCATCTCTGGCCAATAAATCTTTTACAGTGGCCCAGAAACCGCCCCTCTCTTGCAGTATAACTAAGGTTCGCAGCTGATATACGGGGCCTAACCATATCCCTGCGCCGCCGCAATCCCTCCTCTCCCCTCTCGATTTCTCATCGCTGGCGACTCCAATACGCCGCCCAACTCCACCATGTGGCGCGGGATGTGGTCCATGGGCCGCAGCGCCCGCGGTACCCCGAGCGGAAGCGGTGCATCGCCGCTGACGCCGTGAGGAAACAGAGCGCCTGGAGGTACCTCAACCAAGGCCTTCAGCCGCCGCCATCGCTCCTCCGCCACGAGACGAAGGAGTACGACCGCAGGCAGGTGCTGCTGTCCTTCGGCGTGGACGGCTCCTTCGGCGCAGGCAGCTCCTCCACTGGTGTGTCGAGCTCCCGTATGGCGTTCACGCCGGTGAAAAAAGAGTCGGAGGAGCTCTCACTGCTCCGCACGGTGAAGAGGGAGCCGGAGCGACGGGACGGTGGCGTTGTCGGGCCGGAGGATTTCCTCCCCCCGGCGGAGGCGGACGCCTTGGAGGCCGCCATCCTCTTGCGCGGTGCGCAGGAGGAGGAGGAGGCAGAGCAGCGCCGTCGATGGGAAGCCGACCTCGACAAACTCCTCCTCGAGCAAGGGCTCGTGAAGGCGTGTGAGTTCGACGACAACTTGGCAGCATGACACCACGAATCCAAGGCGCTTGACGACATCTACATCGACCTCGGCTCCAACGACGAGGACTGAGCTCCTCCGCCGCAACAGCGTCGCCGCCGCACCTAGATGGCTCCGCTGAGCCAAATTTTGGCATTAGGGTTAGGATGGCCGTTGCTCCTCCCATCTAGTTTGTAAAAAATCGACTATGTATGACTCTGTATCATGATCAAGTAACTATGCCGCTAGTAGTTCTACCTGAGTAGTTCAATTTCTCACACGAAGTTTGATTTTAAAATTTACAGGTTCATTTTAAAGTTTCTGTTCTGCCACGGCTGTTTTTGGTTTATATGCGAGGCATGCCGCGAATTATAAACACACTTTTAAGGGGCGCGATATAAAGGTCTGCTAGAGATGCTATGAGAGTGGGTTGTTTTTTTCGAAAAAGGATTTCGCCTCGCTTTATATATAAAGCACCGATCCAGTTACAACCAACCTCATACAACTCCACACCAACACACACAGGGCAAGATACAAGAATGTTGAGAACAGCTACACCACCCCACACAACTCCAAGCCATCTACAGGAAGAGAGAGGGCCGCTTGAAGTTGTCGGAGGCCTCAACCGTGAACGAATCACAATGAAGAGTCAAAGCTGTGCACAACGAACCGATTACTCCAAGGTGGAGCCTTCAACAAGGTCATGGCACCTAAGTACCACCACCGCCCGATCAAGGGATCGTGGTTTCCCTCGGAGCAACACGGAAGCGGAAGAGGAACCACATCGATGCCTTCAAGAAGGATACGACACCCGTAGGCGCCGCTGACCTGGCAAAGCTAGAAAGGTTTTCACCCGGCAAGCCCTCTTCGCCTCTGGGACGGAGTGCCGCAAGCACGCTGCAGAACCATCGCCACCGACCGTCGTACCCAAGCTACCACGCGCGCCCGCACGACCATGGCAACCGGCCAACATCCAAGCCGCGAGCTCCGCCCACGAGCATCGCGCCTCCCACCACTGAGGTCGTCGCCTTGACAACCGAGACCACCCCTCGACCGCCACCGCCGCACACCAAAATCGTCAACCGATGAAGGGGCAACAAAGACCCCTCTTTCCGCCCCAAACAAGCTCCTTTGGCACGAGCGACCGACAACCAGATCTGGGCAGGGAAAATGCCGGCGGCCAGCCGTGCTGCAGCCACCCGAGACGCCCGATCTGGCACCTCCAAATCCCGGCGACGGTGAGTTCGGAGGCACCCCTGCCATCCCCCTCACGGCGCCCATGCCACGTGCCAGCCAGCCGAGCCAAACCAGAGCACAAGAGGAGCCGCCACAAGCAGCTGGTTCATGCGCCACGACGGCCGTAGAGGAGGGGGTCGAGCATACAACTGTTGCATCGTCACCTCTGCCAGCCCGCACCGAAGAAGAGGCAGCCGCCTGCGACCTGTGCCGACCGCAACCCTTGCCGCTGGAGGAGAAGGATGGCCGACCGCCGGTGCCGCCCCAGGCACACACCGCCACCGTGTCGCCCGTCGCACCGTCGCTGTAGACGAACCGCCGTGGCGCCCGGCGTCAGCGCCATGCCCTGGCCCGGGATGTTAGCCCGCGCCAACCCCACCGCGCGGGAGGACGAGGATGCCCTGCCGCCGTCGTCGCCGACTGGCCTTTGCCCGGCCAGGCCCCCCTGACGATGGCGAGGGAGGAGGAGGAAGGAGGGGAGGGAAGACTGGCGGCGCGATCTAGGGTTCCCTCCCCGTCGCCATGTGGGGCAACACAGAAGGGAGGGGGGTGGTGGTGGTGGTGTGCTATCACTCCTCAGTGGGTGGTTTTTCATGCGAGTGAACTTGGCTGGAGCCCAAACTTAGCCATGGTTTCTGATGGACGCAGCTCCTCTAACGTACGGCGCACACACTGACGCGTGGACCCGGACCCATGCGTCAGTGGCACAACGTCAGGAGATCCGGCTTCGGTTTCTAATACCCTTCTCTCACATCCAGTAGAAAGAGATTAAGGCAAACTGTCATTGATTTTCATATGGTCAGGCCTCGTTTGGTTTACAAGACTATGGTATTTCCTTTATCCAAACACCTCAAAAAAATTTAACTACTTCTGACCCCTTTTTTAAAAGCTGGGTGAGGAACGCTTGGTATCCTCTCAACCTCTTCGTCTATTTTGGTCGATCTATATCGTGCTTATTAGTGTATAAATGTATATGTACAGATTTTGTTGTATCAGCGGCTGGCAGCATTGGCTCACGTTGTGTAGGATACCAACAATATCCGATTTAGCCTAGCCTTGTCATTGTGACACCCAAAATCGAGTTGTTGCGGATGGGCTCCTAGCCCAGGGGTCAGAGCACAGTGGCTCCGGCAAAATGTAACATCCTAAATTTTTAATTTGAAATGTTATATGGATCATCATATGCATATCATATTTTCTTTGTATTTTGGTTTTGGATCCTAGAAATTCTAAGCAACTCAAGGACCTACGGAGAAAGTTGGGGATTTCATTTATTTTCATATTTGAATTTTCTCAAATATTGAAAAGAGGTTCGTTTGGTTTTAATTATTTTCTCTCTGAAAATATTTCAATAATATAAGAGAGAAGATAATATGACTTCTCCAAAATAAAATAAATATTGAAGGAAAATGTTAAAATCAAATAAATAATTTTATTTGTATTTTATTGCTGTTTTATTTGAATTAAAAAATATGTATTTTTTAAAACTACATTTTTAGGTCAAGAAAATGTTCACTAAGTTCTAAATATTTTATGTAGACGGTGAAAATTGTTTTTGACATTTATAGAATTTCTTTGTATTTATTTAGAATTTTTATTCTATAGAATCTATTAAAAAAAGAGAAAAAACTCCCGGACCGAACTGGGCCGAAGCCCAGCCGGCCCGTCACGCGCCACCGCCTTCCCCGCTCGCCCGCGTGCCCGAGCAGGACTCCAGTCGGAGTCCGGGATGCCCCCGCCGCCGCGGTTTGCCTCCCCCCAAGTCGGGCCCCTCCCCCTTTATATGCTGTCGCTGCCCCCTCCTCTCCTCGTCCTGAACCCCGCCGCCGCGCCGCAACCACCGCCGCCTCGCCCCGCCGCGCCTGCTGCCGCCGCCGCCCTGCGCCGCCCGCTGCCCCGTCGCCACCTGCCCCGCCGCGTCGCGCAGCCGCCGCTCGTCCCGCGCCGTCGCCCGCCTTGCCGAGCCGCCGCCTCGTCGGACTCGCGCGACTGCCGCCGTTATTTTTTTTGGTTTAGGTAAAAACCGATCGGTTTTTTTTAAAACCCTAGATTTGGTTTTTTATAGATCGGTTCGGTTTTCTCGGTTTAGTTCGTTTGCAAATGTTCGTTCGTTCGATCGTTTTAGCGAACGAATTCGCCCATTCGTTTTTGTTAGCGAACGTTCGTCCGATAGATTTTTCTTTTTCTGTTTATTTTTAGCCAGGGACCTATCTGCGATTATTTTTATCGTAGATTAGCCCCTGATCTTCAAACCCTCGCCGTTTCTAAACCGTTTGTTCAAATCCAGTGAAACCAACGCCAAAATCTTCGTCTCAAGCCCCTCTTTTTGTTTAATCAACTTGAACAAGGTTTTTACAATTTAAAATTTGGTTTCAAGCAGATTTGAATTTGAAGTTCTTTTGATCGTAGTTTCAGTTCCGTAGCTCTGATTCGATTGATTCTTTTTGCAGATCGAATCTCTTCAGTTGGACTTTCAGATTTGATCTTCTTGTTTGAGTTTTACCCGTGCATTTATGCTTGAGTGCTTATGTATGCTATTGTTTGTTTGCGATAGAATACCCGGAGTGCGCAGCGTGCTATTACGAGTCTCTAGGTTTTGCGGATCATTAGCAAGGCAAGTAACACATCAATCATACTCCTTTATTACCCAGTTTTTATGCATTAGTTACAACCCTCAAACACTGCATGATTAGGTTGTGTTTAACATGTGGGTATTTTGAAGTAGTTGATGAGGTAGATCCCATTGCCCTTTTATTATCAAACCTTTGGGAGTTACTTCTACGTTATGTTTATATTGTCATGTTATGCTCGTAGACGTGGATTGGGCTTGAGTGTATCCATGACAGATGTGAGATGTTAATTAATGGTTAACTTAAGGTGGCTACTTAAACACACATCTGGGTGGATCGGTTGCGGGCACCTGGAGAATTCAGTGTTGTCCTAGGATATCCCGGAGTACCCGTGTGATCATCCTATGGTTCACCACCCAGGCTCAAAGGGATCATACGATTATTCATGCTAGAAACTTCCGTGTGCAGCCACAAGCTATTATGGTCTCTAGCATAGTTGAGTAGGTTGCATGACCTCTTCCAGTGGTAGGCTAGCAGATGTAGGGGATGTAGGTTGGTACTGTCTACCCAGGGTTAGAGTTAATACTTCTGAAAGACTGTGTCTCGGTCATCCGTTTCTCAAACACCATGTAGTGCGAGAAATCTAACGGAGGAGATCGAGTCTTGTGGGGAAAAGTGCGCAGACCTCTACAGAGTGTACAAACTAATCATGGTTAGCTGTTGATAACCCACAAGTATAGGGGATCGCAACAGTTTTCGAGTGTTGAGTATTCAACCCAAATTTATTATTCGACACAAGGGGAGCCAAAGAATATTCTCAAGTATTAGCAGCTGAGTTGTCAATTCAACCACACCTGGAAACTTAATATCTGTAGCAAGGTATTTAATAGCAAAGTAATATGATAGTAGTGATAACGATAACAAAAGTAACAATAGAAAAAGTAATATTTTGGTGTTTTATAGTGATGATAACAATAGCAACGGAATAGTAAATAAGCGAAGAACAGTATATGGAAAGTTCGTAGGCAATGGATCGGTAATGGAGAATTATGCCAGATGCGGTTCATCATGTAACAGTCATAACCTAGGATGACACAGAACTAGCTCCAGTTCATCAATGTAATGTAGGCATGTATTCCGAATATAGTCATACGTGCTTATGGAAAAGAACTTGCATGACATATTTTTTCCTACCCTCCCGTGGCAGCGGGGTCCTATTGGAAACTAAGGGATATTAAGGCCTCCTTTTAATAGAGTACCGGACCAAAGGATTAACACATAGTGAATAATATTTTGAGCGGTATACTTTCATTGTCAACATAACAACCAAGAGTGGCGATATCTTCCATGCTACACACATTATAGGCGGTTCCCAAACAGAATGGTAAAGTTTATACTCCCCCTCCACCAACAAGCATCAATCCATGGCTTGCTCGAAACAACGAGTGCTTCCAACTAACAAGAGTCCCAGGGGAGTTTTGTTTGCAATTATTTTGATTTGATTTGCATAAAGCATGGGACTGGGCATCCTGGTGACCAGCCATTTTCTCGTGAGTGAGGAGCGGAGTCCACTCCTCTTGAGAATAACCTGCTTAACATGGAAGATACAGACAACCCTAGCTGATACATGAGCTATTCGAGCATACAAAACAGAATGTTTATTTGAAGGTTTAGAGGTTGGCACATACAAATTTACTTGGAACGCCAGGTAGATACCGTATATAGGTAGGTATGGTGGACTCATATGGAATAACTTTGGGGTTTATGGAATTGGATGCACAAGCAGTGTTCTCGCTTAGTATAGGTGAAGGCTAGCAAAAGACTGGAAAGCGACCAGCTAGAGAGCGACAACAGTCATGAACATGCATTAAAATTAATCAACACCGAATGCAAGCATGAGTAGGATATAATGCACCATGAACGTAAATATCATAGAGGCTATGTTGATTTTGTTTCAACTACATGCGTGAACATGTGCCAAGTCAAGCCACTCGAATCATTCAAAAGAGGATACCACCCTATCATACCACATCACAACCATTTTAATAGCATGTTGGCACGCAAGGTAAACCATTATAAGCTCCTAGCTAATTAAGCATGGCATAAGCAACTATAATCTCTAATTGTCATTGCAAACATGTTTATTCATAATAGGCTGAATCAGGAATGATGAACTAATCATATTTACAAAAACAAGAGAGGTCGAGTTCATACCAGCTTTTCTCATCTCAATAAGGTCATCATATAATCATCATTATTGCCTTTCACTTGCACGACCGAATAGTGTGGATAATAATAATAGTGCATGTGCATTGGACTATGCTGGAATCTTCAAGCATTCAATTCAAGAGAGAAAACAAGGTAATATGGGCTCTTTTGTCAGATCAACAATAATACATATAAGAGCCACTTAACATTTTAATTATGATCTTCTTCTTTCGACCCCTAAAGAACAACAAAAGAAATAAACTATTTACACGGGAAAGCTCCCAACAAGCAAAAGAAGAACGAGAAATCTTTTTGGGTTTTCTTTTTAATTACTACTACAAGCATGGAAAGTAAACTAATTAAGAGCTATAACTATTTTTTTTGTTTTTCTTAAGGTTTATTGTCGGTGTCAAAACCGGCAGATCTCGGGTACGGGGTCCCGAACTATGCGTCTAAGGATCGATGGTAACAGGAGACAGGGGACACGATGTTTACCCAGGTTCGGGCCCTCTTGATGGAGGTAATACCCTACTTCCTGCTTGATTGACTTTGATGAGTATAGGGGTTACAAGAGTTGATCTACCTCGAGATCGTATGTTGTGGTCTAAACCCTACAGGTATGATGAGTAATGTCATAATCCTCTATTGACTAGCCTGGCCTCGGCTTATATAACATACCAGAGGCCTAGGATAACAAGAGTCCTAGTCGAATACGTCGGTGGAGAGGAGTCCTTGTCTTGATCACCAAGTCTTGTGGAATCTTCCTCGTATATGTCTTCGACTGTCCGAACTGGCCCATGAGTAACCGGCCATGGGGGTCCTCGGCCCAATCCAACTGATCGGGAGACGATGTGGTGAGTACCCCCTAGTCCAGGACACCGTCAGTAGCCCCCTGAACCGGTCTTCAAGTTGGGGACGCTCCTCGGTTCTTCCGAACTGTTCTTCATCTTCGGTTGTCGGTCCTGAAAATTGGTTCAACAAATCTTCCCATCTTCTATCTTGAGGATTGCCGAGCTAAATCTGAAGATCTCACACGTCGGGTATCCGAGGAGGCTTTAAGTCTTCGGACTTTATCAATGCCTTGCTATTTTTATGCCACACCTCGGGTTTGAAGTTGTTCCCGGGCGACAGCGTCCTCTTGCGTCCGAGCTCCAACGCCAGACTACATTCGAGGTATCTTTTGCAGCCGAGCACCAACGCTGGACCGCTTTTCGAGCTCCAACGCCGGAATGTATCCGAGCTCCAACGCCGGACTATGTCCAAACTCCAACGCCGAACTGTATCCGAGGTGTCATAAATCACCTTGGTTCAAAAGAGTTGAAGGAGTTCAGCCGAGCTTAATGCCGGAAATGCCCTCTATGGAGCCAGCCACTCGCGCCTGAGATTTATGCCGGACTTCTTCCAAGGTGGTGCACCACCCCGACTGTGGGCCGATTTTTTGTAAATATTTTCGATTGGTGCAATTTATTCTCTGCCGAGATATATAGCCAGTAGCCCTCAAGGTGTGTATCGGTCTAAAACCCGAGATGCACCTGAAGGATGACGTAAGACCGCTGATCCCAGTAGCCGCTGAGACTCAGGTTGATTTGAAAAATCGGCCTAAGGATCAAGTCCTAGCTCGGCAGAATACTTCGGGACGCAAAAAGCGACGTGCTCAGTCCTCGAGACTCAGGTTGGGTGCGGTCGACCAACCTAAGGATCAAAATCTCCTCGGAAACTATATTGCACATAAAATTTTCTACATTGGACAGGCAATGCAGTAGCCCCCGAGACACTGGTCGGGTGGCAACACCAGATCAGGGGATCGATGTGCCCCTTTAATATTTGTAAATAATAAGCCCGAAGCCCAGTAGCCCTCGAGCCTTAATGCGGGCACGGGTGGCCAAATTAAGGATCGATATCCATAGTAAAATCACAAATTATGTGTAATGACCCTATGTATCCAAGTACTTTACGTCATTAATGCTCGGTCCGCATTGTACAAAACTTTGTTGACCGACCATTGGCTCCTCGGCCAGTAGCCGAGGAGTGTTTGTCCTACTTTATAAAGCCTTTATGAGGGCAAAGATTTACAACAAACAAGGCAATCTGGCCATACGGTTTTATAAACAAAGGTACGCAGAGAGATATGTTATATTACTGTTTAACATAAGAAATGTCTTCCTAAGAAAATATTCCCGCCATCGGTTCCTTTCTTTGGGTTGTCATGCTAAGCATGATCATGAAACCTCAGCTCTAATGTAAGAGCAAAATATTGAGGATTTAGTTTGGGAGGCCAGTTACTAGCCCCCAGTAGTGTTCAGCGACAGTCAGGTCAAGCCATAAACACTCCGGCCAATGTTATGAATGGCCCGTCATTTAACACAGTCATCGGATCGCTGACCAGTTTACGCTTATTGTGACAGTCAGTTTTCAACTTTCCATACTGAGGTGCTTAACCATGTGAGCTGGAAGCACAATCGCAGTGGTTCTCCCTTTGCACACCTAGCCGAACAAAGAGGAATGTAGGAGGCAAGTGCAGGAGCCGGGCAACCCAACTATTGACCGAAGACACAATTCGAAACCGATGCATATATAGCAATATCCGAGAATGTTTTTGCCGAATCTCTAAAGGTGTCCGGCGTTGCACTGCGAGACTTGTGCTGAGAACACACAAATAGTTTGAAAGTGCCATAAGCTTGAAAAACCAAAAAAGTCAGTAAAAACTTGACGTCCGAACAAGATCAAGTGTCCGGTGCTAATCCAAAAATTGGAAAAAAATGTGCTTCTGTCGTGCTTTAACATGACACATCCGATCTCAAGACTTCACGCGGGTCAGCCTACGGCTTCAAGCTCCTTATCCCAAAGGTAGAGTACTTCTCCGAGGTTAGTTTAGCAAACTAAACTCAAGCGGCTGTCAGAGAGAAGACGTGCTATCCGGCTATTGACCATAAACTAGAGTCGAAAAAGGAGCAGTAGAAAAAGACTTTGCAACGACCAAGAAGAAAACACATTTACTATAAAACAACTCATATAAATTTTAAGAGCCCCCAAGTGACTTGGGTAAAAGAATTTTATGTATAATGATTGCATGTACCGAAGTACTTATATCATATCTGTGTTCACCAGAACTTTAAACGTGTCTTAACCGACCGTCGGCTTCTCCCTCTTCGGCCAAGGGCCGAAAAGTGTCATGTACTCCACCTGTCAAGAGTATCGACGGTGTTTCGGATGACCAGGCAATCAGGTCATAAGGCTGTAACAGACAAAGCGCGCTCATGGAACTTATGCTATATTACTAACGAAGTGTAAGAAGCATCTTCGAAGAAAATAGTACCCCCGCCGATACCTTTCTTCGGTGCTCTTTATTACTATGAGACTTGTGCAATAGATTTTTTGTACTCATGAGTTCGGTTGTGTGCCGACCATGATTGAAAACAATAAGAGCGCTAGCTTTCGGCTTCACCCAGTCTGATGTCAGAGCTCGGATGACCCGGTCGTGACAATCGCAGAGGTGCCCCCTTTACTCCCTAGCCGAACAATCGGGAACGTAGGGGTAAGCACATGAGCCAGGCAACCCAGCTTGCGGAACACTTAAGTAAATATGGTGTATATTTTGGCATAATACACGAACAAGGAACGAAGCCGTACAAGTATAATCAGATGCAAGAGGAAAAGCTTCATGAAGGAAGCACCCAAGTAAACGGGGTATTTGAATTTATGCATCACAGACAAAGTTTTGATAAGGAAGTATGACGCTTGGTCGAACCGGGAAAAAAAATTTAAAGCCAAAGGTTTTGAGCATGAAAGCGACTTAGCTTGTTAATGTGTTCGGCATTGATGACGCGGTCCAAGCTTGATGCAGGACAAGGTTCCATCCCCCAAGCCAGTCCCAAGGTGGCGGAGCGAAGAGCTCGGCACTCCGAAGTGGTGGCATAGCACGGCCAAAGCGGGCCAGTAGAGTGACGCCGAAGCCCCCGGTGCGGGTTAATGAAGTGTTAACGAAACCTCCCGTCCAGCCGAGGAGACAACACTGCCCAACTTGATTCATTTACCTATGCACAAAAGATAGTGCAAATCGGAGATAATGGTAATAATGATGAATAAAATTGTTGCATAATAAATAATTTATGCAAAGTCAGTAATAAAAGAAGTATGGCCTGTGTGCCGAACACTCGGTGAGGTAGAGTTCTCTTAGTGATGCCGAAGCCCCCGGTCTAGCCGAGGTGTTGGAGCGGCTCGCCGAAGAGATGCCGGAGTCTACCTGTCAGCCGATGTGTCGAAAGTGGTCGGCGTGTTTGATGATGATTTGAAGAAGAGGCAGCATGGTGATGCCGACGCAGGTCAAGACTTGTGACGCAATCGACGCTAGCTTGATGCAGCTACCGCGTGGCGATGCCGGTGTGCCCGCTCCATGTAGTCCATGGGGCAGCGACGTTGATGATGATTTATCCTTCGCGATGCCGAACTCTTGTTTGGCTTGCCGAGATGATGACCGAAGGAGTTGAGCTCGGCTCAATAAAGCGGCGACGTGTCTAGCGTAGGTCGGTAGCCGTGGAGCAATACTACCGGACTGCTTTGACACCAGTGATGGTGAATATTACCTTGGAGGAGGCTTAAAATTTTATGGGTACGTGTTTAAAAACAACGCACAATACCATAGAATAAAAATTCCTTAAAAAAGGTTGTCCAATATCATGTTCATAAAGAAACATGAATTCTGGCCGGGTCCATATTCGCGCAGAAAACAGATCCGAAAATTGTTGCGCTCATCGGAGGTTTCCCGGAGTTTGAACGATTGGATCGAGCTGAAATTTTGAGGGGTACTAGATATAGGAATTCCGCAGCTGATCAACGGTTGGATATTCCAAAGGACGTCCGAACTAGATGCTGGATGCCACACTCCAAACTCATCTAGATTCCCGTCCGAATTCGAAACGGCTCCGGTATATCATAGATTGCCGGAGATTGCTCCATCGGAACTTGATGAAATTTTGTATGGTTGTTGTAGATTCAATTCCGCACAATCCCACCGAAGAAATCGTCAAAGCGATACTCGAGGAGGTGGTGGCGGCAGATACGAGTTCGCTATCCAGAAAAACAGCACGGTCGCTCGAGGGCAATGTTGACGTTGAGCCCCCGAGCTCCATGGATGATTCCTCCATGATCTTGATAGAGATCGGAGTTGATGTTTGATGAAGGCCCTCGTCCGAACATGGTGATCTGAACACGGGGCGCAGTTCTTGGTCGAACCAAGGTGACCAGTCGAGCTGGTGATGAAGATGCCGAAGTCGTAGTTGATCTGCAGGCGAGCCATCGATCCTTTGCCGATCACACAGCGAAACTCTCAATGAAAGCACCATTATCGGTGTCAAAACCGATAGATCTCGGGTAGGGGTCCCGAACTATGCGTCTAAGGATCGATGGTAACAGGAGACAGGGGACATGATGTTTACCCAGGTTCGGGCCCTCTTGACGGAGGTAATACCCTACTTCCTGCTTGATTGACTTTGATGAGTATAGGGGTTACAAGAGTTGATCTACCTCGAGATCGTATGTTGTGGTTTAAACCCTACAGGTATGATGAGTAATGTCATAATCCTCTATTTACTAGCCTGACCTCGGCTTATATAACATACCAGAGGCCTAGGATAACAAGAGTCCTAGTCAAATACGTCGGTGGAGAGGAGTCCTTGTCTTGATCACCAAGTCTTGTGGAATCTTCCTCGTATATGTCTTTGGCTGTCCGAACTGGCCCATGAGTAACCGGCCATGGGGGTCCTCGGCCCAATCCAACTGATCGGGAGACGATGTGGTGAATACCCCCTAGTCCAGGACACCATCATTTATCAAACACACAAGAAGAAAGCATAAAAAGGAAAATAAACTAGCATGGATGATAAAGTGAAAAAGTATGAGCACCGACAGCTAGCACTGAGTGTGTGAACGTGAATGTAATGTCAGTGAGAAATACATACTCCCCCAAGCTTAGGCTTTTAGCCTAAGTTGGTCTATGACCACGGCTGGCCTGGCGGATATCCAAAGTTGTAGCTGGGGTCGTACTGAGATGCAGCAACTATTGCCTCATGAGCTGCTGCCTGGAGACGGGCCGTCTCCGTCCTCCTCTTATACTCGCCCGCCTCCTCCCTGGTTATAACATATCTCCCTTTTGCCTGAAAGTCAAAGAAAGCAGGAGCAGGGAGAGCAACGTGATAGGTGCGTCGTCTGTCAAAGATTAGTCGGTACTAGAGGAACTGATCATTCCTCTCAACAAACTGATGACGAACCATGACCTCATAATCCAAATAAACAGGAGGCAACTCAATATCATACGCATATATGGGTATACCAAGAAAATTAGCTAGACGGGTTGCATAAATTCCACCAAAGAAATCTCCACTAAATCTATTATTATGCAACCTACGTGCAACAATGGCTCCCAAATTATAATGTCTGTCTTCTAATACAACACTTTTGAGAACACTGAGGTCAGGGACACATATGTGACATGCTTCATCCTTACCATTTATGCACCTACCTATGAAGAGAGCAAAATAATGTATAGCAGAAAAATGAATGCTCCCTATGGTAGCTTGTGTTATGTCTCTAGATTCCCCCATAGTTATACTAGAAAGAAAATCTCTAAATTCATATTTGCGAGGTTCATTAGGACTACCCCATTATGGAAGTTTGCAAGCAGTGTTAAAATCCTCTAAGTCCATAGTATAAGAATTTTCATAGAGATCAAACATGACAGTTTGAGAATTGCGTGATGATGAAAATTCAAACCTCCTCACAAAGGAATCAGTGAGATAGTGGTACTGGCGGCATTTGTCTGTCTCGAAGCTCTCAAGATCAGCATTACGCACATATGCGTTAAATTCTTCCTTGATTCCTGCTCGATCCATAAAGTCCTCTAAAGGCCATTCACAAGCCCGCACTTGAGCTTCCCTCGGTGGTTCTTCGTCGGCATCGCGCATTGCGAGCCTGGGTCCTTACTTCCTTGAAGGCCACCTTGGTACATTTTCCTAAACATATTTCTTTCTCTGAAAAATTTCTGAAATTTTAGTAACTTCAAAATAAAAGTGAACCAAACTCAACAATATTGATAGCAACTACTACTACAAGTGCCTAGAGGAAATATCATGCATCAAAACTACTTTTGACCATATAAATTTGACATGCAAGCTCAAGAACAGGGTCACCTAAGCAGCAAAAATATGCAATGAATAAAGCTCTAGAACAAAAACTAATTGGACCATTGGAGGAGTCACATACCAAGGAACAACCCCCCAAAGCAGTTTTGTGAGAGGTGCTTTGAGTAAGGAGATCGAAAATGGCAGCAAGATGATCTTGGACTCGGGTTTGAGCTGGTTAGTGATGTTTGTGGGAGGAAGAAGGAATGTGTGGTAGCTGGAATAAGTGGAGTGGAGCCACCATGGGCCCACGAGGCAGGGGGGCGCGCCCTGGACCCTCGTGGCCAGGTGCTTGCTCCCCCTGCTGTGTTCTTAGTGCCAAATATTCTCAAATATTTCTGAAAAAAATCATATTTAAATTTCAGGGCATTTGGTGAACTTTTATTTTGGGGTATTTTTTATTGCATGGATAATTCAGAAAACAGACGGAAATTACAATTTTTGCTTTATTTAATATAAATAACAGAAAGTAAAAAGAGGGTACAAAGAGTTGTGTTTTCTAAATTCATCCATCTCATGCTCATCAAAAGGAATCCACTAATAAGGTTGATCAGGTCTTGTTAACAAACTCATTCCGAATAACATGGAACCAGAGAATTTTCGAATAACACTAGGTTACCTCAACGAGGATATGCACATCCCCAACAATAAGAATATCATATTTCTTCTTGACACTAGGAAGAGGAAATTCAAAACCTCAAAAAATAATCGATGGAATTTTTCCAGTAGAGTTTATACTATGAACTTGAGGTTGTTTCCTCGGAAAGTGTACCGTATGCTCATTGCCATTAACATAAAAAGTGACATTGCCTTTGGTGCAATCAATAACAGCCCCTGCAGTATTCAAAAAGGGTCTTCCAAGAATAATAGACATACTATCGTCCTCGGGAATATCAAGAATAACAAAGTCTGTTAAAATAGTAACGTTTGCAACCACAACAGGCACATCCTCACAAATACCGACAGGTATAATAGTTGATTTGTCAGCCATTTGCAAAGATATTTCAATAGGTGTCAACTTATTCAAATCAAGTGTAACACCCACGATGCGGCTATATCTCCCACGTGTCGGAGCACGACTTAGAGGCATAACCGCATAGTAGGCATGTCGCAAGAGGGGTAATCTTTACACATCCCATGTACTGAATTAGAGAGGGATAAAGAGTTGGCTTATAATCGCCACTTCACACAATACATAAATATAGCATTACATCATCCAAAATACAACCAAGGTCCGACTACGGAACCAAATAAAGAAAGACAACCTCAAATGCTAGATCCCCGATCGCCCCAACTGGGCTCCTCCACTGATCGTCCAGAAAGGAAACATAATAGCATCCCGAATCCTCGTCGAACTCCCACTTGAGTTCAGTCGCGTCCCCTGCACTGGCATCATCGGCACCTGCATCTGGTTTTGGAAGTAATCTGTGAGTCACGGGGACTCAGTAATCTCACACCCTCACGATCAAGACTATTTAAGCTTATGGGTAGGAAAAGGGGTATTGAGGTGGAGCTGCAGCAAGCACTAGCATATATGGTGGCTAACTTACGCAAAAGAGAGCGAGAAGAGAAGCAAAGCACGGTCGAGAAGCTATAAAGATCAAGAAGTGATCCTGAAACTACTTACGTACAAGCATAACACGAGACCATGTTCTCTTCCCGAACTCTGCCGAAAAGAGACCATCACGGCTACACACGCGGTTGATTCATTTTAATTAAGTTTAGTGTCAGGTTTTCTACAACCGGATATTAACAAATTCCCATCTGCCCCATAACCGCGGGCACGACTTTCGAAAGTTCAAAACCCTATAGGGGTGTCCCAACTTAGCCCATCACAAGCTCTCACGGTCAACGAAGGATATTCCTTCTCCCAGGAAGACCTGATCAGACTCGGAATCCCAGTTACAAGACATTTCGACAATGGTAAAACAAGACCAGCACAGCCACCTGAATGTGCCGACAAATCCCGATAGGAGCTGCACATATCTCGTTCTCATGGGCACACCGGATGGGCAAGACATCGGGTTGGCATAGACCCTGGTTGCCCAGGGGGCGCTGGATATCGCCCAGTTTGGACCAACACTTAGAGAAGCACTGGCCCGGGGGGGGGGGTTAAAATAAAGATGACCATTGAGTCCGCGAAACCCAAGGGAAAAAGGCTTAGGTGGAAAATGGTAAAACCAAGGTTGGGCCTTGCTGGAGGAGTTTTATTCAAGGCGAACTGTCAAGGGGTTCCCATTATAACCCAACAGCGTAAGGAACGCAAAAATCAAGGAACATAACACCGGTATGACGGAAACTAGGGTGGCAAGAGTGGAACAAAACACCAGGCATAAGGCCGAGCCTTCCACCCTTTACCAAGTATATAGGTGCAAAGATATAATAATGATATCCCAACAATAATCATGTTCCAACAAGGAACAAACTCCATCTTCACCTGCAACTAGCAACGCTATAAGAGGGGTTGAGCAAAGCGGTAACATAGCCAAACAACGGTTTGCTAGGAAAGGTGGGTTAGAGGCTTGACATGGCAATATGGGAGGCATGATAAAGCAAGTGGTAGGTATCGCGGCATAGCAATAGAGCGAGCAACTAGCAAGCAAAGATAGAAGTGATTTCGAGGGTATGGTCATCTTGCCTACAAAGTTCTCTGAGTTGACATAAGCTTGATCCTCGTAAGCGTACTCAATGGGTTCCTCGATCACATACTCATACCCCGGCTCTACCCAAGTCAAGAACACAAGCAAAGGACCAACAATCAATCACGGTGCAATGCGCAAGCAACATGATGCAAAAACATGGTATGACATGCGGGATGTGATATGCAATGCATATGCGTGCTCCGGAAGGAAAAGATTGAACCAGGCCTCAACTTGGCAAACCAAGTGCGCCACTAGAAAGATGAGATGATTTCGGTCGAAATCGATATAAAGATCACCGGAATCGGATGCACGGTTTGCAAATGGCAAGCAAAACAATAATGGCACAATTCTGCGATTAACAGCACGATGCCATCTAGAATGCAACAAGAAACTAAGCTACTGCATTCCAACATAGCAACAAAGCACATGACAGTGATCTACTCAAGATGCTTGACAAAAGATGAACACTGAGCTACGGCTAAATCGCATAAGAGCAGGTTCAAACAAGCATGGCAAAACTGCAAAAGATATCAGCTTCACAGACTTAGTGAAAATACTAACATGCCAGGAATTAAACATCAGGAAGCAAAGTTTAGAGCAAGATAACAACATGCTATAGGAATAGAACATAGCAAACAAAGGCATGGCATGGATCTACTCAAAGCATATAACAAAAGTCCCCTACTGACCATAAGTCAAAAGGGCACATAAAATATGATGGCACCCATGTAAACATAGCAAGTTTCATTAACAGATTCAGACTTAGCAGAAAAACTGGACATGGCATCAACAGAATTATGAAGGCATGTTTGCGAGCTCGCTTCACTCATCACAAGGCATTGCATGACAAGCTAAGCATACTACCAGCAAGAAGACATGTTCATGAAGCTAAACAAAGCAAGAACACACTCATAGCATGCATGTATCAACTACAACAACCTTGGCAAAATTGATTAACACGTAAACAATCTGCCAGGAACATTTTATAGCAAAAGTAGAGCAATATTGAGTCATGCTAGGGCACTCCATAAATGCAAACAGGGGCATGGATGGATAGAGAACAACCATATGTCCAAATTATCCTTACTGAACATACTCAAAAGAGGCATGTATCTCTCTGTAGCAACATGAATACATGGCATAAAAATAACAGTAGGAAAATGACTTTGTAAATATGGCATGGAATATCCCAAAACACATGTAGGGCTCATGCCCATATGCAGCACACAATAAATGTAGAAAAAATGATAAATGCTCATAATCTGATAAGAATCAGCACCTAACATTTTATAGCACTCTTGCATCAACAATTTGGGCATCAAGATGGACTCAAACAAGCATGGCACAATGGAACAAAATGAAGAGCACACCATGATGAACATTTTGATATGTCACACGCACGAAACGGAGCTACGGTCATAGAGTTATGGCATGATGAAAAATGCATGAAAACATAGTAGAAAAATGACTTAGTAGAATTTTGAAGTCAACCCTTGGGTTTTCCCGATCCAGATCTGGCGCGCGCGGAACGAGGTTCGTCGGTGAGGTCGCCGGATTTCCCATCGAAGAGGAAGAAGAGGCGGTGGCCGTAGCTTGAGCTCGTCGGATCCGGCCCTCCCGCGGCCGAATCTGGCCGGAGATGCAGCGGAGCGGGCGCCAGGCGACGGGCGCGCAGGGCGGCGCAACGAGGTGCGCGGACGGCGAGGTTGCAGAGCGGCGGCGGAGCAGTGGCGGAGCGATGGCGGTGGCCGGTGAGCGGGGCGGCGAAGCGCTCCGGCGCGGGGCGGCGGAGCACGCGAGCGCGGGCGACGACGGTTGGGCCCGCGGGGGCCGGCTGCGGGCCTCGGTGGGCCGGCGCGGCGGTGGTGGGCGACGCGGCCTGGGCTTGCCACATGTGAGCCCCTGGTTGGCCGGGCGGCGGTGGTGGACGTGTCCAGCTCCACCTGGACGTGTCCGGCAGCGGCGGGGGAGGAAATTAGGGTTTCAGGACTCGGATTTTGGACGAGGAGGAGAAATTTATAGGTAGAGGGAGCTAGGAGAGTCAAAATGAGGTACGATTTTCGGCCACGCGATCGTGATCGAACGGTCAAGAGGATGGAGGGGTTTTGGATGGGTTATTGGGCCACTTTGGAGGGGTGTTGGGCTGCAACACACACGAGGCCTTTACGGTTCCCCGGTTAACCGTTGGAGTATCAAACGAACTCCAAATGGCACGACACTTGACAGGCGGTCTACCGGTGGTGAACCAAGGCCGCTTGGCAAATTTCGGTCCATTCCAAGAATTTTTAACACCTGCTCACGAAAAGAGGCAAAAGGGGGCGCCGGAGGATGTAGGAGTGTCGGATTGCAAAACGGACAACGGTGAAAATGCTCGGATGCATGAGACAAATACGTATGCAAAATGCGATGCACATGATGACATGATATGACATGCATGACATGGACAAAAAGCAAAACAAAGACAAGAACCCAACCACGAATATCATAACTTAGAGCCGAAAATGGCAAGAGTTGGAGTACAAATATGGTAAGTTACATCCGGGGTGTTACAACACTCCACCACTACGAAAGGATCTCGTCCCGAGATCTAGGACTGAAAGAACTCCGGATATTCGGAATGGAGGTGGTCCTCGCGTTCCCAGGTGGATTCTCGGTCGGAATGATGTGACCACTTCACTTTCAGGAATTTGATAGACTTGTTGCGAGTCTTGCGCTCGGTTTCTTCAAGAATAGCAACGGGATGCTCATGATAAGACATGTCTTCTTGGAGATCAATCTCTTCGTAGTTGATGGTGCGGTCAGGAGTCTTAAAACACTTGCGAAGCTGTGACACATGAAACACGTCGTGCACATTTGCAAAGTTGGACGGAAGCTCAAGTTGATAGGCGAGGTCGCCTCTTTTGCCAATGATCTTGAAAGGACCCACGTATCTAGGGGAAAGCTTCCCTTTGATACCGAAGCAACGAGTACCTTTCGTTGGAGAGATGCAGAGGTAGACATGGTCTCCGATCTCGAAAGCCAAGTCACGATGCTTGCTATCATAGTAACTCTTCTGGCGCGATTGTGCGGCTTTGAGATTTTCACGGATGACTTTGCACATTTCTTCAGCTTCTGTGATTAAGTCATTGCCAAGAAGTTGACGTTTTCTAGTCTCTGACCAATTAAGAGGAGTACGCCACTTTCTGCCATAGAGAATCTCGAATGGGGCCTTGCCCGAACTCGCTTGGAAGCTGTTATTGTAGGAGAACACGGCACATGGAAGACAATCTTCCCACTTCATACCGAAAGAAATGACACAAGCCCTGAGCATATCTTCAAGAATTTGATTTACTCGCTCGACTTGTCCACTAGTTTGAGGATGGAAGGCTGTGCTGAACCGAATGTTGGTGCCCATGGCCTTCTGGAAGAAGTCCCAGAACTTAGAAGTAAAGATGCTTCCACGATCTGAAGATATCAATTGTGGAATGCCGTGCAAGGATACAATCCTGGAGGTATATAGCTCTGCCAACTGAGCTGCTGTGATAGATTCTTTGATAGGAAGAAAATGAGCCATTTTAGTAGGCTTGTCGATGACAACAAAGATAGCATCATTTCCACGCTTGGACTTGGGAAATCTAGTCATGAAGTCCATCTCAATATGGTCAAACTTACATTCTGGAATGGCAAGAGGTTGGAGGAGACCAGCTGGCCGTTGGTGTTCTGCTTTCACTCTTCTGCAGACATCACATTCATTCACGAACTGAGCAATTTCTCGCTTTATTTGAGTCCACCAATACGACTGCTTGAGGTCATGATACATCTTTGTACTTCCAGGATGAATGGATAGGAGTGAATTGTGAGCCTCGTTCATAATGACTTTACGAAGATCACCTTTAGGAACAACAATTTGATCCTCGAAGAATAGAGTATCTTTGTCATCAAGGCGATAACACTTGTACTTGGGTTGGCTCTTGGCAATCCCATTCTTCACCTTCTTTACCATGGCATCAAGAAGTTGTGCCTCACGAATTTGATCTTCCAAAGTAGGAGAGACTTGGAGGTTGGCAAGGAATCCTTGAGGAAAAACTTGGAGATTAAGTTTGCGGAAAGCTTCACAAAGATCCGGTTTGAAGGGCTTGAGAATCAAACTGTTGCAGTAAGCCTTCCTGCTCAAAGCATCTGCAATGACATTGGCCTTGCCTGGAGTATATTCAATACTCGGATTATACTCTGGAATCATTTCGACCCAACGAGTCTGCCTGAGGTTGAGGTTGGGTTGAGTGAAGATGTACTTGAGGCTCTTATGATCAGTGAAGATGCCCACTTTCGTTCCCAACAAGAGATGTCTCCATGTTAAAAGAGCATGGACAACTGCCGCCAACTCGAGGTCGTGAGTGGGGTAGTTCTTTTCGTTGGGCTTCAACTGGCGAGAGGTATAGGCCAAAACTTTCTTCTCTTGCATTAACACAGCACTGAGACCTTGTAGGGAAGCATCAGAGAAAACTTCGAATGGTTTGGATTCATCAGGAGGAGTCAAAACTGGAGCTGTGACTAACTTCTCTTTGAGGGTGTTGAAAGCCACGTCACATTCAGGCATCCAGACATACTTCACATGCTTATGGAGGAGGTTGGAAAGAGGCTTTGCAATCTTAGAGAAATTATCAACGAATCTTTGACAATAGCTTGCAAGCCCAAGGAAACTGCGGAGCTGCTTCACATTATGAGGCGGTTCCCAATTCACAATTGCAGACACCTTCTCAGGATTAACAGCAATGCCCTTGGCTGAGATGATATGCCCAATGTAGAGAACCTCATCGAGCCAAAACTCGCACTTTAAAAACTTCGCATAGAACTGATGTTCTCTGAGTTTGTCCAGCACCAATCTCAAATGCTTGGCATGATCCTCCTTGTTCTTGGAAAAGACCAAAATGTCATCGAGATACACCAAGACGAAATCATTTGTGTAAGGGTTGAAGATGAAGTTCATCATGCGAGAGAATGTTGCAGGAGCATTGTCAAGGCCGAAAGACATGACAGTGTTGGAAATATGCCCTAGAGGCAATAATAAAAGGATTATTATTATATTTCCTTGTTCATGATAATTGTCTTTTATTCATGCTATAATTGTGTTATCCGGAAATCGTAATACATGTGTGAATACATAGACACCAACATGTCCCTAGTAAGCCTCTAGTTGACTAGCTCGTTAATCAATAGATAGTCATGGTTTCCTGACTATGGACATTGGATGTCATTGATAACGAGATCACATCATTAGGAGAATGATGTGATGGACAAGACCCAATCCTAAACATAGCACAAGATCGTATAGTTCGTTTGCTAGAGTTTTTCCAATGTCAAGTATCTTTTCCTTAGACCATGAGATCGTGTAACTCCCGGATACCGTAGGAGTGCTTTGGGTGTACCAAACGTCACAACGTAACTGGGTGGCTATAAAGGTATACTACGGGTATCTCCGAAAGTGTCTGTTGGGTTGACACGGATCAAGACTGGGATTTGTCACTCCATATGACGGAGAGGTATCTCTGGGCCCACTCGGTAATGCATCATCATAATGAGCTCCAAGTGACCAAGTGTCTAGTCACGGGATCATGCATTACGGTACGAGTAAAGTGACTTGCTGGTAACGAGATTGAATGAGGTATTGGGATACCGACGATCGAATCTCGGGCAAGTAACATACCGATTGACAAAGGGAATTGTATACGAGGTTGCTTGAATCCTTGACATCGTGGTTCATCCGATGAGATCATCGAGGAGCATGTGGGAGCCAACATGGGTATCCAGATCCCGCTGTTGGTTATTGACCGGAGAGCCGTCTCGGTCATGTCTACATGTCTCCCGAACCCGTAGGGTCTACACACTTAAGGTTCGGTGACGCTAGGGTTATTAGGGAGACTTATATGTGTTTAACGAATGTTGTTCGGAGTCCCGGATGAGATCCCGGATGTCACGAGGAGTTCCGGAATAGTCCGGAGGTAAAGATTTATATATGGGAAGTTGTCATACGGTCACCGGAAAGGTTCGGGGGCATATCGGTATTGTACCGGGGCCACCGGAGGGATTCCGGGGGTCCACCGGGAGGGGCCACCTCTCCCGGAGGGCCTTATGAGCTGTATGAGGAAGGGATCCAGCCCAAAGTGGGCTGGGGCGCCACTCCCCCTAGGGCCCATGCGCCTAGGGTTGGGGGAAACCCTAAGGGGGGCGCCCCCCCTTGCTTGGGGGGCAAGCCCCCTCCCCTTGGCCGCCGC
The DNA here is from genome assembly GCF_002162155.2 of Triticum dicoccoides. NCBI lineage: Eukaryota > Viridiplantae > Streptophyta > Magnoliopsida > Poales > Poaceae > Triticum > Triticum dicoccoides. The sequence continues at coordinate 721,377,429 of NC_041382.1, read as the reverse complement.
CCCCCCTCTAGGTCTCATCTAGAGGGGACGGCCCCCCTTCTCCCTTCCCCTATAAATAGAGGGGTGAGGGGAGGGCTGCAATACACATTTAAGGCGCAGCCCCTCCCCTCCCCAACACCTCTCCTCCTCCGTCACGAGCTTGGCGAAGCCCTGCCGGAGTACTGCTGCTCCACCACCACCACGCCGTCGTGCTGCTGCCGGAGCCATCTTCCTCAACCTCTCCTCCCCCCTTGCTGGATCAAGAAGGAGGAGACGTCACGCTGACCATACGTGTGTTGAAAGCGGAGGTGCCGTCCGTTCGGCGCTAGGATCTCCGGTGATTTGGATCACGTCGAGTACGACTCCCTCATCCCCGTTCTTTGAACGCTTCCGCTCGTGATCTACAAAGGTATGTAGATGTCGATCACTCGTTGCTAGATGAACTCATAGATGGATCTTGGTGAAACCGTAGGAAAATTTTTGTTTTCTGCAACGTTCCCCAACAGTGGAATCATGAGCTAGGTCTATGCGTAGTTCTGTTTGCACGAGTAGAACACAATTTGTTGTGGGCGTAGATGTTGTCTACTTTCTTGCCGCTACTAGTCTTATTTTGCTTCAGCGGAATTGTGGGATGAAGCGGCCCGGACCAACCTTACACGTACGCTTACGTGAGACCGGTTCCACCGACTGACATGCACTAGTTGCATAAGGTGGCTGGCGGGTGTCTGTCTCTCCCACTTTAGTTGGAGCGGATTCGATGAAAAGGGTCCTTATGAAGGGTAAATAGAAGTTGACAAATCACATTGTGGCTTTCACGTAGGTAAGAAAACGTTCTTGCTAGAACCCTATTGCAGCCACGTAAAACTTGCAACAACAATTAGAGGACGTCTAACTTGTTTTTGCAGCAAGTGATTTGTGATGTGATATGGCCAAAGTTGTGATGAATGATGAATGATATATATGTGATGTATGAGATGTTCATGCTATTGTAATAGGAATCACGACTTGCATGTCGATGAGTATGACAACCGGCAGGAGCCATAGGAGTTGTCTTTATTTTTGTATGACTTGCGTGTCATTGAGAAATGCCATGAAAATTACTTTACTTTATTGCTAAACGTGTTAGCCATAGTAGTAGAAGGAATAGTTGGTGAGCAACTTCATGGAGACACGATGATGGAGATCATGATGATGGAGATCATGGTGTCATGCCGGTGACAAGATAATCATGGAGCCCCAAGATGGAGATCAAAGGAGCTATGTGATATTGGCCATATCATGTCACTATTATTTGATTGCATGTGATGTTTATCATGTTTTTGCATCTTGTTTACTTAGAACGACGGTAGTAAATAAGATGATCCCTCATAATAATTTCAAGAAAGTGTTCCCCTAACTGTGCACCGTTGCGACAGTTCGTTGTTTCGAAGCACCACGTGATGATTGGGTGTGATAGATTCCAACGTTCACATACAACGGGTGTAAGACAGATTTACACATGCAAACACTTAGGTTGACTTGACGATCCTAGCATGTACAGACATGGCCTCGGAACACAGAAGACCGAAAGGTCGAGCATGAGTCATATAGAAGATACGATCAACATGAAGATGTTCACCGATGTTGACTAGTTCGTCTCACGTGATGATCGGACACGGCCTAGTTAACTCGGATCATGTTATACTTAGATGACTGGAGGGATGTCTATCTGAGTGGGAGTTCCTTATATAATTTGATTAGATGAACTTAATTATCATGAACTTAGTCTAAAATCTTTACAATATGTCTTGTAGATCAAATGGCCAACGTTGTCCTCAACTTCAACGCGTTCCTAGAGAAAACCAAGCTGAAAGACGATGGCAGCAACTATACGGACTGGGTCCGGAACCTGAGGATCATCCTCATAGCTTCCAAGAAAGATTATGTCCTAGAAGCACCGCTAGGTGACGCACCCGTCCCACAGAACCAAGACGTCATGAACGCTTGGCAGACACGTGCTATGACTACTCCCTCGTTCAGTGCGGCATGCTTTACAGCTTAGAACCGGGGCTCCAAAAGCGTTTTGAGAGACACAGAGCATATGAGATGTTTGAAGAGCTGAAAATGGTTTTCCAAGCTCATGCCCGGGTCGAGAGATATGAAGTCTCTGACAAGTTCTTCAGCTGTAAGATGGAGGAAAATAGTTCTGTCAGTGAGCACATACTCACTATGTCTGGATTACATAACCGCTTAACTCAGCTGGGAGTTAATCTCCCGGATGACGCGGTCATTGACAGAATCCTTCAGTCGCTTCCACCAAGCTACAAGAGCTTTGTGATGAACTTCAATATAAAGGGGATGGAAAAGAACATTCCTGAAGTATTTGCAATGCTGAAATCAGCAGAGGTAGAAGTCAAAAAGGAACATCAAGTGTTGATGGTGAATAAAACCACTAAGTTCAAGAAAGGCAAGGGTAAAAAGAACTTCAAGAAGGACGGCAAGGGAGTTGCCGCACCCGGTAAGCAAGCTGCCGGGAAGAAGCCAAAGAATGGACCCAAGCCCGAGACTGAGTGTTTTTATTGCAAGGGAAGTGGTCACTGGAAGCGGAACTGCCCCAAATACTTAGCGGACAAGAAGGCCGGCAAAACGAAAGGTATATGTGATATACATGTAATTGATGTGTACCTTACCAGTACTCGTAGCAGCTCCTGGGTATTTGATACCGATGCAGTTGCTCACATTTGTAACTCAAAGCAGGAGCTGCGGAATAAATGGAGACTGGCGAAGGACGAGGTGACGATGCGCGTCGGGAATGGTTCCAAGGTCGATGTGATCGCCGTCGGCACGCTACCTCTACATTTACCTACGGGATTAGTTTTGAACCTCAATAATTGTTATTTAGTGCCAAGTTTGAGCATGAACATTGTATCAGGATCTCGTTTAAGATGAGATGGCTACTCATTTAAATCCGAGAATAATGGTTGTTCTATTTATATGAGAGATATGTTTTATGGTCATGCTCCGATGGTGAATGGTTTATTCTTAATGAATCTCGAGCGTAATGCTACACATATTCATAGTGTGAATACCAAAAGATGTAAGGTTGATAACGATAGTCCCACATACTTGTGGCATTGCTGCCTTGGTCACATAGGTGTCAAACGCATGAAGAAGCTCCATGCAGATGGACTTTTAGAGTCTCTTGATTACGAATCATTTGACACGTGCGAACCATGCCTCATGGCTAAAATGACCAAGACTCCGTTCTCAGGAACAATGGAGCGAGCAACCAACTTATTGGAAATCATACATACTGATGTGTGCGGTCCAATGAGTGTTGAGGCTCACGGTGGCTATCATTATGTTCTCACCCTCACTGATGACTCGAGTAGATATGGGTATGTCTACTTAATGAAACACAAGTCTGAGACCTTTGAAAGGTTTAAGGAATTTCAGAGTGAGATTGAGAATCAACGAGACAGGAAAATCAAGTTCCTGCGATCAGATCGTGGAGGAGAATACTTGAGTCACGAATTTGGCACACACTTAAGAAAATGTGGAATAGTTTCACAACTGACGCCGCCTAGAACACCTCAGCGTAATGGTGTGTCCAAACGTTGTAATCGCACTCTATGAGATATGGTGCGATCTATGATGTCTCTTACCGATTTACCGCTATCATTTTGGGGCTATGCTTTAGAGACTGCCGCATTCACTTTAAATAGGGCACCGTCGAAATCCGTTGAGACGACACCGTATGAATTATGGTTTGGGAAGAAACCTAAGCTATCGTTTCTAAAAGTTTGGGGATGCGATGCTCATGTCAAGAAACTTCAACCTGAAAAGCTCGAACCCAAGTCGGAAAAATGCGTCTTCATAGGATACCTTAAAGAAACTATTGGGTTTACCTTCTACCTCAGATCCGAAGGCAAGATCTTTGTTGCCAAGAATGGATCCTTTCTAGAGAAAGAGTTTCTCTCAAAAGAAGTAAGTGGGAGGAAAGTAGAGCTTGATGAAGTACTGCCTCTTGAAGCAGAGAGTAGCGCAGCTCAGGAAAATGTTCTTGTGGTGCCTGCACTAATTAGAGAGGAAGTTAATGATGATGATCAAGATACTTCTGATCAAGCTCCTACTGAACTTCGAAGGTCCACAAGGACACGTTCCGCACCAGAGTTGTACGACAACCCTGTCTTGGAAATCATGTTGTTAGACAACGGTGAACCTTTGAACTATGAAGAAGCGATGGAGGGCCCGGATTTCGACAAATGGCTGGAAGCCATGAAATCCGAGATAGGATCCATGTATGAAAACGAAGTATGGACTTTGACTGACTTGCCCGATGATCGGCGAGCCATAGAAAATAAATGGATCTTTAAGAAGAAGACAGACGCGGATGGTAATGTGACCATCTATAAAGCTAGGCTTGTCACTAAGGGTTATCGACAAGTTCAAGGGGTTGACTACGATGAGACATTCTCTCCCATAGCAAAGCTGAAGTCCGTCCGAATCATGTTAGCAATTGCCGCATACTATGATTATGAGATATGGCAAATGGACGTCAAAACGGCATTCCTTAACGGTTATCTTAAGGAAGAACTGTATATGATGCAGCCGGAAGGTTTTGTCGATCCTAAGAATGCTGACAAGGTGTGCAAGCTCCAACGCTCGATTTATGGGCTGGTGCAAGCAACTCGAAGTTGGAACATTCGCTTTGATGAGATGATCAAAGCGTTTGGGTTTATGCAGACTTATGGAGAAGCCTGCGTTTACAAGAAAGTGAGTGTGTAGCATTTCTCATATTATATGTAGATGACATACTTTTGATGGGATATGATATAGAACTCTTGGACAACATTAATGCCTACTTGAATAAGAGTTTTTCAATGAAGGACCTTGGAGAAGCTGCTTATATATTAGGCATCATGATCTATAGAGATAGATCAAGACGCCTCATAGGTCCTTCACAAAGCACATACCTTGATAAGATATTGAAAAAGTTCAATATGGATCAGTCTAAGAAGGGGTTCTGGCCTATGTTGCAAGGTGTGAAATTGAGCTCAGCTCAATGTCCGACCACGGCAGAAGATATGGAAGAGATGAGTGTCATCCCCTATGCCTCAGCCATAGGTTCTATTATGTATGCCATGCTGTGTACCAGACCTGATGTAAACCTTGCCGTAAGTTTGGTAGGAAGGTACCAAAGTAATCCCGGCAAGGAACACTGGACAGCAGTCAAGAATATCCTGAAGTACCTGAAAAGGACTAAGGAAATGTTTCTCGTTTATGGAGGTGACGAAGAGCTCGTCGTAAAGGGTTACGTCGACGCTAGCTTTGACACAGATCTGGATGACTCTAAGTCACAAACCGGATACGTGTATATGTTGAATGGTGGAGCAGTAAGCTGGTGCAGCTGCAAGCAGAGCGTCATGGCGGGATCTACATGTGAAGCGGAGTACATGGCAGCCTCGGAGGCAGCACATGAAGCAATTTGGGTGAAGGAGTTCATCACCGACCTAGGAGTCATACCCAATGCGTCGGGGCCAATCAAACTCTTCTGTGACAACACTGGAGCTATTGCACTTGCCAAGGAGCCCAGGTTTCACAAGAAGACCAGGCACATCAAGCGTCGCTTCAACTCCATTCGTGAAAATGTTCAAGATGGAGACATAGATATTTGTAAAGTACATACGGACATGAATGTAGCAGATCCGTTGACTAAACCTCTCCCTAGAGAAAAACATGATCAACACCAAAATTCCATGGGTGTTCGATTCATCACAATGTAACTAGATTACTGATTCTAGTGCAAGTGGGAGACTGTTGGAAATATGCCCTAGAGGCAATAATAAAAGGATTATTATTATATTTCCTTGTTCATGATAATTGTCTTTTATTCATGCTATAATTGTGTTATCCGGAAATCATAATACATGTGTGAATACATAGACACCAACATGTCCCTAGTAAGCCTCTAGTTGACTAGCTCGTTGATCAATAGATAGTCATGGTTTCCTGACTATGGACATTGGATGTCATTGATAACGAGATCACATCATTAGGAGAATGATGTGATGGACAAGACCCAATCCTAAACATAGCACAAGATCATATAGTTCGTTTGCTAGAGTTTTTCCAATATCAAGTATCTTTTCCTTAGACCATGAGATCGTGTAACTCCCGGATACCATAGGAGTTCTTTGGGTGTACCAAACATCACAACGTAACTGGGTGGCTATAAAGGTATACTACGGGTATCTCCGAAAGTGTCTGTTGGGTTGACACAGATCAAGACTGGGATTTGTCACTCCGTATGACGGAGAGGTATCTCTGGGCCCACTCGGTAATGCATCATCATAATGAGCTCAAAGTGACCAAGTCTCTGGTCACGGGATCATGCATTACGGTACGAGTAAAGTGACTTGCCGGTAACGAGATTGAACGAGGTATTGGGATACCGACGATCGAATCTCGGGCAAGTAACGTACCGATTGACAAAGGGAATTGTATACGGGGTTGCTTGAATCCTCGACGTCATGGTTCATCTGATGAGATCATCGAGGAGCATGTGGGAGCCAACATGGGTATCCAGATCCCGCTGTTGGTTATTGACCCGAGAGCCGTCTCGGTCATGTCTACATGTCTCCCGAACCCGTAGGGTCTACACACTTAAGGTTCGGTGACGCTAGGGTTATTAGGGAGACTTATATGTGATTACCGAATGTTGTTCGGAGTCCCGGATGAGATCCCAGACGTCACGAGGAGTTCCGGAATAGTCCGGAGGTAAAGATTTATATATGGGAAGTTGTCATACGGTCACCGGAAAGGTTCGGGGGCATATCGGTATTGTACCGGGGCCACCGGAGGGATTCCGAGGGGGTCCACCGGGAGGGGCCACCTCTCCCGTAGGGCCTTATGGGCTGTATGAGGAAGGGATCCAGCCCAAAGTGGGCTGGGGCGCCACTCCCCCTAGCGCCCATGCGCCTAGGGTTGGGGGAAACCCTGAGGGGGGCGCCCCCCTTGCTTGGGGTGCAAGCCCCCTCCCCTTGGCCGCCGCCCCCCCCCCCTTATCCCTTCCCCTATGAAAGTGCAACTATCCCTAAGTGGTTTTGGTAATTCATAACAACATATAGCTCATTGAGCTAATACTATTCCAAGATAATTATTTCAGGAAAGCTCAATGATTGGCATGGCATGGATGTGAAAGTGGAACCCTCAAAATGCTAAGGACAATGGATTGGCTCAAGCTCAAGACTCTTCATTTTATATTTTAGTGATCCAAGATCACATTGAGTCCATAGGAAAAGCCAATACTATTAAGGAGGGATGAGGTGTTGCTTAATGAGCCTCTTGCTTCATGTGCTTAGTGATATGCTCCAAAACCCTCAACTACTTTACCATATCCACATATGACCTAAACTCTAAGCCAAACTCGGTCCTACCGATTCTTCCTATCCGGCGCCACCGAGTTTCACTTGTCATTAGCCACTGCCAAACCCTAGCAATTCGGTCCTACCGATAGGGATCTCGGTCTCACCGAGATGGGGTTGCAAACTCTCTGTTTCCCTTTCGTAACTTTTCGGTCTCACCGAAAGAGTGAATCGGTCCCACCGAGATTGCAATGTAAACTCAGTGTTTCCCCTTTGTAACTTTTCGGTCTCACCGAGTTCCACTCGGTCCCACCGAAAGAGCAAATCGGTCCCACCGAGTTTACCTGACCAACTCTCTGGTTAGCTAGTTACCAAATTCGGTCTCACCGAGTTTGTGTAATCGGTCTCACCGAGATTACGTTATTCCCAAACCCTAACCGAATCGGTCCTACCGAGTTGCATGTGAGTCCCACCAAAATTCCTAACGGTCACTAGGTTTACTACTTCGGTCAGACCGAGTTTATTTATTCGGTCCCACCGAGATTGGAAAACTGTGTAACGGTTGGATTTTGTGTGGAGGCTATATATACCCCTCCACCACCTTCTCATTAAGTGAGAGAGCCATCAGAACACACACATCATTCCAACTCATATGTTCTGAGAGAGAACCACCTACTCATGTGTTGAGACCAAGACATTCCATTCCTACCATATGAATCTTGATCTCTAGCCTTCCCAAGTTGCTTTCCACTCAAATCTTCTTTCCACCAAATCCAAATCCTATGAGAGAGAGTTGAGTGTTGGGGAGACTATCATTTGAAGCACAAGAGCAAGGAGTTCATTACCTACACACCATTTGTTACTTCTTGGAGAGTGGTGTCTCCTAGATTGGCTAGGTGTCACTTGGGAGCCTCCGACAAGATTGTGGAGTTGAACCAAGGAGTTTGTAAGGGCAAGGAGATCGCCTACTTCGTGAAGATCTACCGCTAGTGAGGCAAGTCCTTCGTGGGCGATGGCCATGGTGGGATAGACAAGGTTGCTTCTTCGTGGACCCTTTGTGGGTGGTTGCTTCTTCGTGGACCCTTCGTGGGTGGAGCCCTGTGTGGACTCGCGCAACCGTTACCCTTCATGGGTTGAAGTCTCCATCAACGTGGATGTAGGATAGCACCACCTATCCGAACCACGGGAAAAACATCCGTGTCTCCAATTGCGTTCGAAATCTCCAAACCCTTCCCTTTACTTCCTTGCAAGTTGCATGCTTTACTTTCCGCTACCTATATACTCTTTGCATGCTTGCTTGAATTGTGTGATGATTGCTTGACTTGTCCTAAAATAGCTAAAATCTGCCAAGGACTAAAATTGGGAAAAGGTTAAGTTTTTATTTGGTCAAGTAGTCTAATCACCCCCCCTCTAGACATACTTTCGATCCTACAAGTGGTATCAGAGCTTTGGTCTCCATTTGCTTGATCTCCATAGCTTTGGTGGTCATAGCCTTGGTTTCACAACCTAGGAGAGTATGGCGTCTAGCGAGGGAAATTATCACCGTAGAGGTCCTTACTTTGATGGTACTAATTTTGCTAGTTGGAAGCATAAAATGAAAATGCATATTCTTGGACATAACCCCGCCGTTTGGGCTATTGTGTGTGTTGGTTTGCAAGGTGACTTCTTTGATGGGAGAGAACCAAACCGTGAAGCTACCGCGAGTTGAAGATGTTGCAATACAATGCTCAAGCTTGTGATATTCTCTTCAACGGATTGTGCCCTAAAGAATTCAACAAAATCAGCCGCCTTGAGAATGCAAAGGAAATTTGGGACACTTTGATTGATATGCACGAAGGTACCGATTCCGTCAAGGAATCCAAGTTGGATGTGCTTCAAAGCCAACTTGACAAGTTCAAGATGAAGGATGGTGAAGGTGTCGCTGAAATGTACTCTAGGCTTGCTCTCATCACAAATGAGATTGCCGGCTTAGGAAGTGAAGAGATGACCGATAGATTCATCATCAAGAAGATCCTAAGAGCCTTGGATGGAAAATATGATACCGTGTGCACATTGATCCAAATGATGCCCAATTACAAAGATCTCAAGCCAACGGAGGTGATTGGAAGAATTGTTGTTCATGAGATGTCACTTAAGGATAAAGAGGAACTTCACAACAAATCAAGTGGTGCCTATAAAGCCTCATGTGAAGCCCCTACATCATCAAGTGAAAAACAAGACTTCAATGAAGAATTGAGCTTAATGGTGAAGAACTTCAACAAGTTCTACAAGAGTAGAAGCAAAGATAGAAGCTCCAAGTCAAGGTCCTACAATGACAAAAGATCTTCTAGTCGAGAGCGAAACTGTTACAATTGTGGAAGACCCGGACACTATTCCAATGAGTGTACGACTCCCTACAAGAGAAGAGAAGATTCTCCAAAAAGAAGAAGCAAAGGATCACCACCAAGAGAGAGGAGTAGAGATGATCGTTATGAACGAAGATACTCACGGAAAAGCAAGGATTCGGAAAGGAAGGAAAAATCATCAAGGAGCTACACAAGACGAAGACATCAAGCTCATGTTGGTGAATGGGTATCCGGCTCCGACTCCGACAGCCACTCCGAGAGAAGTTATCACTCCGACTCCGAAGATACTCAAGATGAAGGTGTTGCCGGTCTAGCACTTGTGTCAACCAACTCCTACGACATATTTGACTCACCAAATGAAGGAATTGGAAGATGCTTCATGGCCAAAGGTCCTAAGGTAACACACCCCGAGTATGTTGATTTCAATAGTGATGAAGATGACTTGTTAGGTGATGATTTGCTTGGCGACAACTCTAGTGATGAATACTATGATGAAAGACCAATTAATCATGCTAATCAAGATAAAACGAGTGAAAATGATAAGGAGAAGATTGAGGCTCTAACTAAAGAACTAAAAACTCTTAAGTTAGCTCATGACACTATCTTCGAAGATCACTGAGAACTTTTAAGAGCTCATGAGAAACTACGCTTTGAAAAGCTCAATCTTGAGCAAGAGCATGAGTTCTTAAAGGCAATCAATGATGATCTCCGCAAGAAAAGTTCTTCTTACATTGCCAAGCGTTTACTCTTATCCACTTACATGCCTCAAGTCAAGTCTAGTAACAAGAAAGATTCTTCCTCCTGTAGTAACAATGATCATGCTAAATCCAATATTGTTGCTTCTAGTAGTTCTCTTGATTCCACTAATGATTCTCTTAGCCAAGTTACACTTGAGCAAGAAAATAGCTTATTGAAGGGAATTATAGAGAAAGGAGTGTACAAGAGCCTTGCCGGGAGTAAGCAATTCGAGGAAATTGTGCGCAAGCAAGGAATGCACCGGAAGAATCAAGGTGTTGGTTTTGAACGAAAGTTCAATGCCAATGGAGTTGAATGGGAAGAAGATCAATACCCCAAGACGAAGTTTGTCCCTCAACAAGAGAAGTATACTTCTTTCAAGGGGACACAAGCTCAAGATGATCTTCCACCACAAGACTACGAGCAAAAAGGCAAGGACAAGCTTCAAGAGGAAATTGATGCATTTGAAGAAGCTCCTAAGACCTTAGTCAAGTGGATTCCCAAGACTACTTCAAGTTCTACTTCATCAAATACGACTACAACTCCAAGGATTCCCATCAAGATGATGTGGATCCAAAAGAAGAAGAACTAGAGAGTTCTTGAGGGTGACTCCGCCAACATACTTCACTCTTATCATTTTGGCAAGAACAAGTGCAATCAACTTCCACATCTTGCACTAGTTCAAGGAGTCACAAACCCTTTTGTTGGTAAGACAAGGGACAAGGTAACCTAAAAGTTTTCATGGACATCATCTTTTGTGTGCATCACTCTATGTCTATGGATATCCTTGTTTGTTCCTTGTGGGACTAACCCATGTAGGTATTGAAAGTGCAATTCACTCAAATGGATAGCTCCAAGAGATCTACATCAACATTGAGCATCCACATCTTCAATATCTACACGAAGTCATCATCGACAAAACCCAAGGTTAGTTCATCCCTCTTAGGAGGGATATCACATCTAGGGGGAGCTTTACTCTAAGACTTGAGCTAAAGCAACTCTAAAGATGTGAACACAACAATGCTTTATGTAAAAGTGGTAACCCCACTTGAGCTTAAACGATGAGTATGACCTATGATCAAGTGTTCTCACTTGACTCCTAAGTCAATATACTCATATATAGATGACCTAGTCATCGCAAATTGCTTGATAGATGCTAGAATTGGTTGTGCATGCCTTGCCACATATTTCATTTGCCATATTATTGTGTGAGCATGCTGGTTGCATATTTTACTCATTCGAGGACATCCACGTGTTGCTTTGATTGTTTGGTTTTATCTTCTTTTGCCAAGTGGATGGACAAGAATGCCTAAGAACCTCCTCTAGCTATCTATGCTTTTCTCGTCTCAAACTCTATTCATGCTGCATCACAAAATTTGATCAAGTCAGATTCGAACCACTCTGTGTGAGGAGCGCTCGGAGTCCCCGATTCGTCATAGACTTAAACTTCCAAAACCTCTTTATGATTCTCGGTCTGACCGATACTCCACTTTCAGTCCTACCGAGATCATTAAGTTGATCTAGGTTTTTGATCTCGGTGCAACCGATTTGAACCTTTCGGTCACACCGAGTTTCAGTAACTGCACGCAGTTATGAATCTCGGTGCCATCGAGTTGTTCCACTCGGTCACACCGACAGGGTCGGGCTATATATAGTCACGGGTAAAATTTAGAAATTTCTCCGAACCCCTTCGCCCGCGTGATAGCCTGCTCTGCCCTTGAGGTCTCCGGATCGTCTTCTCGCCGCCAGCAGCCTCCAGTCGCTGGTTTCCGTCGCCGTCAACGGGATTTCTGCCCTGCCATTGCCGCCGTAGCAAGTCCCCGCCGAACTAGGGTATGGACTTGATCTTTGTGCTATTCCTCAATCTGATTCCTAGCACATTGTGATCATACTGTTTCTAGCCACGTTTGATAAACTTCTATCCAGTCAAAACGCTCATAGGTTAGGTTTGATTCGAAAATTCTAGGTTTAGGTTTCCGCTGAAACCATCTCGGACCCACCAAGTTGAAAAACTCGGTCCCACCGATTTGGCTTATGCCATTGCACAAGTGAGACTCGGTCTGACCGAGAATTACTTATCGGTGTGACCGATTTTGGAACTCTGTGAAACCCTAGCAGTCTCGGTGCCACCGAACTGTGACTCGGTCCTACCGAGTTCACTAGTTTAGGTTCCAAAACTGCTTCGGTATCACCGAGTTTGAAAATCGGTAGATCCGAGATGATTTCAGTGGGAAACTAAAACTAAGTTTTTGGATCATTCTTTTTGCAAAAATCTCTGCATTTTGTGATGCTCATCCACTCTATCTCTTCTATAATCTATTCACAGGGTCAGCAGTCAGTTTACAGCATGTCAGACCAGAGTGATAGCCAGAATCTGTCAGAGCAGCAAGTGGTCATGAGTGAGGGCACTAGTCCCTCAAGTTCCTCAGATGATGGCAGCATGAGCACACCCAGCAACCTGCCTAAAGCTACCACTAGGCAAAGGAAGAAGAGAACCTCAGATTCAGAAGATGAGGACTATGTGGCAGAGGAAGAGGCCACCTCCAAGAGAGTTGAGCCAGCTCAAGGCTCAAAGCCAGGCCTGAAAATCAAGAGGCCAGCAGGCAGGCAACCCATGTCAAAGGCTAGAGCCTCAACTGAGAATCCTGCTCCCATTGAGCCCGTTGCAGTTGAGGGCAAGAAGAGGAAAGAAAGAGTGAAAAAGACTATGGCTAGAGTGCTTTGGAAGGCCTCCATCATGGTAGAAGAGGATGAGGAAGAAGAGGCAGCTGCACCAGCGCCCAAGGCAGCCAAACTTATGGGAGATGCCATAAAATCAGGGGGAGCTGCTTCCAAAGCCAAGTCAGCTCCAAAGCCAAAGCCCAAGAGGAATACATGGAGCATCCCTGCAGCTGAAAAGAACAAGGCCCCAGTGCCTGAGACTGTTGCTGAAGAAGAAGAGGAAAATGTCCTAAGGAAGCTAAAGCCCAAGATTCCAGACCACAACGATGCTCATCCAGTGGCTGAGGATATGAAGCTCAGGAGAGACTCAGGGCTCAGAAAGTGGAGAGAAGCAGACCCATATGCTTCTAGGAGAAGGACTGCCGTGGACTACATGTTTCACACCAAGGAGCAGCAGGATTTCTATGAGACGGTGCTGCTAGATAAGAAGCCCATTGTCTATGATATGCGATGGGTTGATTGGACATATATCAAGGAGAATGAGGAGTACTACCCAGGAGTATTTGATAGCTTTAATGCTTGTAGAGTAGCTGACTTTGTTGGGTAGAAGCTCACAAAGTGGAATGAGGAACTTATCATGCAGTTCTACTCCACGGCACACTTTTATCTAGATGGGAGGATTACATGGATGTGTGAGGGTACAAGGTACCAATCTACAGTGGCTGAGTGGGCACAATCATAAATGCCCCAGAAGAGCAAGATGATGACTTGGACATTTATGCCAAAAAGAAGATGGACCATAACTCCATGTCCAATATGTACAAGGAAATTCCCAATGAAGCTCTTGACACATTCAAGTTTGGCTCAGTGCATTATCTGCTATCAGGATTGCCTACGATCAACTGGATCCTTAGGCACACCCTTCTGCCCAAGTCTGGAGATCACAAGATGATCAGAGGTCACGCGATCAATTTGCTTCATGTTTTTGACGTGCCTCAAAAATTCAAAGTCATGAGCCTCATAGTGGAAACGATCAAAAGGACTACGGCAGATCAGAAGAGGAGCTGTGGATATGCCCCTCAGATTCAGGAGCTCATCAACTCCAAGATGGGCACGAGCGTATATTTGTTGGATAAGGAACACCTGCCCATCCGTCCAGATTTCGAGGACAATGAAGTTGTGATGACTGAGAACGAGCCATCATCTGCTCAAGCATTTGCAAAGAAGGAGAAGGCGAGGAAGGAGAAAGCTGTCAAGATGCCTACTCAAGAGGAGGCATCTGAGTACTTCTTGAAGACCAAACAAGAGCAGCTCAGTTACTTGATTGCATCCATGCTGAGAATTGAGCAAAGTCTGGCCAACCTCACTAAGAATAAGCAGAGCCTAGAGAGAATCATGGAACAGAAGTTCTATGACTTGGATGTCAAAGTAATGGAAGTTCAGTCTGCAGCGGAGCAGCTCCAGGAGGACATGAATGAGAGGAGAGGCAGCGCCACGACTCATGCTTTTTCTAGAGTGCCACGAGGCCTAAGGTCGTCTGCCGTGCCAGTTGCTGACACCAGAGCCACTACTTCAGCACCAGCTACAGCCTCAGCTCCAGCATCTACTTCAGCTCCAACTCCAGCGACCACTTCAACATCTATAGAAGCCTTCGTCCTTGGAGGGATCCGGACTCCACCACCACCAGAAGATCAAGCCTGAGCGTCGATCTAGTGCTATGCATTTTCTAGGAACTTTTTGGTAACTTGTTGCCAAAGGGGGAGAAGATGTATAGATCATAGGCTTCGAGAGAGAGAGTGTTGCTTTTCTCTCTTGCTTTATTTGGTGGTTTTTCGAACTTGTTTGCGTCCTTATGTTTGTGAGACATCGATGGTCATGTGTTTGATCATAAGCTACATTTAATGTTTGCTTAATGCTTGCTTAATGCTATTATCCTATCTATCTTGTGTGATCATTCACTATTCTTGGTGATGAGTGCATGTATTTCAGTCTTATCATTTTGAGCGCTCCACCAAGATGTATGTGACATGGAAGAGTAACCCATAATTCTAACTCTTTGTGCATTTGCAGTCCAAAGCAAATTTTAAATATGCACAAATTTAGGGGGAGCTCTTACTTATCACATACTTCTCAAAGCGACGATATACTTCATGCTTATTATCATTTGTCGAAGCTTTGATCTATATGTTGTAATCAATTACCAAAAAGGGGGAGATTGAAAGTGCAACTATCCCTAGGTGGTTTTGGTAATTCATAACAACATATAGCTCATTGAGCTAATACTATTCCAAGATAATTATTTCAGGAAAGCTCAATGATTGGCATGGCATGGATGTGAAAGTGGAACCCTCAAAATGCTAAGGACAATGGATTGGCTCAAGCTCAAGACTCTTCATTTTATATTTTAGTGATCCAAGATCACATTGAGTCCATAGGAAAAGCCAATACTATTAAGGAGGGATGAGGTGTTGCTTAATGAGCCTCTTGCTTCATGTGCTTAGTGATATGCTCCAAAACCCTCAACTACTTTCCCATATCCACATATGACCTAAACTCTAAGCCAAACTCGGTCCTACCGATTCTTCCTATCCGGCGCCACCGAGTTTCACTTGTCATTAGCCACTGCCAAACCCTAGCAATTCGGTCCTACCGATAGGGTTCTCGGTCTCACCGAGATGGGGTTGCAAACTCTCTGTTTCCCTTTCGTAACTTTTCGGTCTCACCGAAAGAGCGAATCGGTCCCACCGAGATTGCAATGTAAACTCAGTGTTTCCCCTTTGTAACTTTTCGGTCTCACCGAGTTCCACTCGGTCCCACCGAAAGAGCAAAACGGTCCCACCGAGTTTACCTGACCAACTCTCTGGTTAGCTAGTTACCAAATTCGGTCTCACCGAGTTTGTGTAATCGGTCTCACCGAGATTACGTTATGCCCAAACCCTAACCGAATCGGTCCTACCGAGTTGCATGTCAGTCCCACCGAAATTCCTAACGGTCACTAGGTTTACTACTTCAGTCAGATCGAGTTTATTTATTCGGTCCCACCGAGATTGGAAAACTGTGTAACGGTTGGATTTTGTGTGGAGGCTATATATACCCCTCCACCACCTTCTCATTAAGTGAGAGAGCCATCAGAACACACACATCATTCCAACTCATATGTTCTGAGAGAGAACCACCTACTCATGTGTTGAGACCAAGACATTCCATTCCTACCATATGAATCTTGATCTCTAGCCTTCCCAAGTTGCTTTCCACTCAAATCTTCTTTCCACCAAATCCAAATCCTATGAGAGAGAGTTGAGTGTTGGGGAGACTATCATTTGAAGCACAAGAGCAAGGAGTTCATTACCTACACACCATTTGTTACTTCTTGGAGAGTGGTGTCTCCTAGATTGGCTAGGTGTCACTTGGGAGCCTCCGACAAGATTGTGGAGTTGAACCAAGGAGTTTGTAAGGGCAAGGAGATCGCCTACTTCGTGAAGATCTACCGCTAGTGAGGCAAGTCCTTCGTGGGCGATGGCCATGGTGGGATAGACAAGGTTGCTTCTTCGTGGACCCTTTGTGGGTGGTTGCTTCTTCGTGGACCCTTCGTGGGTGGAGCCCTGTGTGGACTCACGCAACCGTTGCCCTTGGGTGGAGCCCTGTGTGGACTCATGCAACCGTTACCCTTTGTGGGTTGAAGTCTCCATCAACGTGGATGTAGGATAGCACCACCTATCCGAACCACGGGAAAAACATCCATGTCTCCAATTGCGTTCGAAATCTCCAAACCCTTCCCTTTACTTCCTTGCAAGTTGCATGCTTTACTTTCCGCTGCCTATATACTCTTTGCATGCTTGCTTGAATTGTGTGATGATTGCTTGACTTGTCCTAAAATAGCTAAAATCTGCCAAGGACTAAAATTGGGAAAAGGTTAAGTTTTTATTTGGTCAAGTAGTCTAATCACCCCCCCCTCTAGACATACTTTCGATCCTACACCCTATAAATAGAGGGGCGAGGGGAGGGCTGCAATACACATCCAAGGCGCAGCCCCTCCCCTCCCCAACACCTCTCCTCCTCCATCACGAGCTTGGCGAAGCCCTGCCGGAGTACTGCTGCTCCACCACCACCACGCCGTCGTGCTGCTGCTGGAGCCATCTTCCTCAACCTCTCCTTCCCCCTTGCTAGATCAAGAAGGAGGAGACGTCACGCTGACCGTACGTGTGTTGAACACGGAGGTGCCGTCCGTTCGGCGCTAGGATCTCCGGTGATTTGGATCACGTCGAGTACGACTTCCTCATCCCCATTCTTTGAACGCTTCCGCTCGTGATCTACAAAGGTATGTAGATGCAATCCGATCACTCGTTGCTAGATGAACTCATAGATGGATCTTGGTGAAACCGTAGGAAAATTTTTGTTTTCTGCAATGTTCCCCAACAGACAGTGTATTCATAAGAACCATAGCTTGTTCTGAAAGCTATCTTGGGGATATCTTGTTCACGAATGTGAACCTGATGATAGCCCATACGGAGGTCAAGCTTGGAGAATACTTGAGCACCTTTGAGTTGTTCGAACATCTCATTGATGTTGGGAAGTGGGTACTTGTTCTTTATGGTCTTCTTGTTCAATGGGCGGTAGTCGACACAAAGTCGGTCCGTGCCATCCTTCTTCTTGACAAAAAAAACACCACAACCCCATGGATAAGAACTCGGTCGGATCAGACCCATACGCTCTTGTACATCGAGTTGTTTCTTCAGCTCCTTCAACTCTTCTGGTCCAAGCTTGTAAGGACGTTTGCAAATAGGTTCCGTGCCAGGCTCAAGATCGATGACGAATTCAACTGGCCGGTGAGGAGGCATTCCTGGAAGCTCCTCTGGAAAGACGTCTTGATATTCACAAACGACTAGAATCTGAGAGATGGCATTCAACTCGCCCTTCTCATTGGGAGAAAACAGTCGAGTGGTATCATCACGAGTCGCATAGATGATCACATCCTCAGACAAGTGTCAATTGAATCTGCCTGGCAGCACAATCAAGCTGAGCCTTGTGCTTAGAAAGCCAGTCCATGCCAAGAATTAGATCAATATCCGAGTTACCAAGAACCATTGGAGAGGACAGAAATTTATAATTTCCCATCTTGATAGAAACACCGGAGCCATCATTTTGGTGTTCATGAACAAACCCGAAGAGGAAACCGCTATCGGCTTAGGCAAATCGACAGTATGCAAATCGTGCATGGATGCAAAAGGCTTCGATATGAATGACAAAGATGCACCAGTATCAAATAAGACTCTTGCAGGAATATCATTAATGGATTTCAAGGAATTTAACTATGAAAATTGCTCTTTGATTGATTGTATTTCCTTGTTGCAATCCGTGCTAAATTCTCCTCACGCTTATAGTCAAAATAAAGCGTTTACTAAACATATCGTTGATGCCTTGATGCAATCTTATGAAGAAAAACTTGAATTGGAAGTTTCTATCCCTAGAAAATTTTATGATGAGTGGGAACCAACTATTAAAATTAAAATTAAAGATCATGAATGCTATGCTTTATGTGATTTGGGTGCTAGTGTTTCCACGATTCCAAAGACTTTGTGTGATTTGTTAGGTTTCCGTGATTTTGATGATTGCTCTCTAAACTTGCACCTTGCGGATTCCACTATTAAGAAACCTATTGGAAGAATTAATGATGTTATTATTGTTGCAAATAGGAATTATGTGCCCGTAGATTTTATTGTTCTTGACATATATTGCAATCCTTCATGTCCTATTATTCTTGGTAGAAACCTTTCCTTAGAACGGTTGGTGCAATTATTGATATGAAGGAAGGAAATATTAGATTCCAATTTCCATTAAGGAAAGTCATGGAACACTTTCCTTGAAAGAAAATTAAATTACCTTATGAATCTATTATGATATCCACTTATGGATTGCCTACCAAAGATGGCAATACCTAGATCTATTCTTGCTTGTTATGCCTAGCCAGGGGCGTTAAACGATAGCGCTTGTTGGGAGGCAACCCAATTTTATTTTTATTCCTTGCTTTTTGCTCCTGTTTAGTAATAAATAATTTATCTAGCCTCTGTTTTGGTTGAGTTTTTTGTGTTTAATTAGTGTTTGTGCCAAGTAGAACCATTGGGAAGACTTGGGGAAAGTCTTGTTGAACTTGCTGTAAAAAACAGAAACTTTAGCGCTCACAAGAACTGCTGTCATTTTTATTTCAAACGTGCTATTTAGTTAATTATTTTTGAAGATGATTAATAGATAAATTACTCACATCCAGAAATTTATTTTAGAATTTTTGGGATTCCATATCTTGCGCTAGCTACAGATTACTACAGACTGTTCTGTTTTTGACAGATTCTGTTTTTCGTGTGTTGTTTGCTTATTTTGATGAATCTATCGCTAGTAAAATAGTTTATAAACCATAGAGAAGTTGGAATACAGTAGGTATAACACCAATATAAATAAATAATGAGTTCATTACAGTACCTTGAAGTGGTCTTTTATTTTCTTTCGCTAACGGAGCTCACGAGATTTTCTACTTTAAGTTTTGTGTTGTGAAGTTTTCAAGTTTTGGGTAAAGATTTGATGGATTATGGAGCAAGGAGTGGCAAGAGGCTAAGATTGGGGATTCCCATGGCACCCCCAAGATAATCTAAGGACACCAAAAAGCCAAAGCTTGGGGATGCCCCGGAAGGCATCCCCTCTTTCGTCTACTTCTATCGGTAACTTTACTTAGAGCTATATTTTTATTCGCCACATGATATGTGTTTTGCTTGGAGCGTCTTGTATTATTTGACTCTTTGATTTTTAGTTTACCACAATCATCCTTTATGTACACACCTTTTGAGAGAGCCATACATGAATTGGAATTTGTTAGAATACTCTATGTGCTTCGCTTATATCTTTTGAGTTATATAGTTTTGCTCTAGTACTTCACTTATATCTTTTAGAGCACGGTGGTGGATTTGTTTTATAGAAACTATTGATCTCTCATGCTTCACTTAGATTATTTTGAGAGTCTTAATAGCATGGTAATTTGCTTAAAATCCTAATATGCTAGGTATTCAAAGTTAGTAAAATTTTCTTAAGAGTGTTCTGAATACTAAGAGAAGTTTGATGCTTGATGATTGTTTTGAGATATGGAGGTAATAATATCAAAGTCGTGCTAGTTGAGTAGTTGTGAGATTGATAAATACTTGTGTTGAAGTTTGCAAGTCCGGTAGCATGCACGTATGGTAAACGTTATGCAACAAATTTGAAACATGAGGTGTTATTTGATTGTCTTCCTTATGAGTGGCGGTCGGGGACAAGCGATGGTCTTTTCCTACCAATCTACCCCCCTAGGAGCATGCACGTAGTACCAAGGTTTTTGATGACTTGTAGATTTTTGCAATAAGTATGTGAGTTCTTTATGACTAATGTTGAGTCCATGAATTTTACGCACTCTCACCCTTCCAGCCTTGCTAGCCTCTTCGGTACCGTGCATTGCGCTTTCTCACATTGAAAGTTGGCGCAAACTTCGCCGGTGCATCCAAACCCCGTGATATGATACGCTCTTTCACACATAAACCTCCTTATATCTTCCTCAAAACAGCCACCATACCTACCTATTATGGCATTTCCATAGCCATTCCGAGATATATTGCCATGCAACTTTCCATCATTCCGTTCATCATGACACATTCACTATTGTCCTATTGCTTAGCATGATCATGTAGTTGACATTGTATTTGTGGCAAAGCCACCATTCATAATTCTTTCATACATGTCACTCTTGGTCCATTGCATATCACGGTACACCGCTGGAGGCATTCATATAGAGTCATCCTTTGTTCTAGTATCGAGTTGTAATCATTGAGTTGTAAATAAATAAAAGTGTGATGATCATCATTTTCTAGAGCATTGTCCCAAGTGAGGAATAAAAAAAAGAGAAAGACCATAAAAAAAGAAGGCCCAAAAAAAAGAGAAAGGCCATATCAAAAAAGGAGAAGGCCCAAAAAATGAGAGAAAAAGAGAGAAGGGACAATGTTACTATCCTTTGCCACACTTGTGCTTCAAAGTAGCACCGTAATCTTCATGTTAGAGAGTCTCTTGTTTTGTCACTTCCATATACTAGTGGGAATTTTTTATTATAGAACTTAGCTTGTATATTCTACATACTTAAGAAGTTCATCCCCACTAACCAATTTATCTAAACATGCAGCATGTCCACATCAGCTTCAAGCCATGTCAGCAACTCTTGGCAAACTCTCCACATGCATGATGACATGTCAAGATGCGTTTCCTTCATAGGCGTAACAAATTAATACCGTATGTTTGATTGTTTTCACTATATAATCTCTCTGCCCATTCGTTTTCTTGCCTCTTCGTAGATAGTTCTCCTCATCTCCGATCCATCATTAAATCTCCACCGATGTCTTCCAGATTCTTCTCTCCCCTCTTTATTCGAGCCATTCTCCATACCGCACGACAAGCAAGCCTCCATAGACCAGCGCTTTGGCGTCGTCTGGGAGCCCCGTCGAGCGCTTCATCCCAGCTGGGGCTATGCCGGCCCTGACGTCGACTCAGCCTCTCGGTGCATGTCAGCGTCCTCCATCAACACCACAAGCAAAGGTGAGGGCTCCCTTTCCTGTCGAGCTCCTCGGATCTCACTGGATTATTAGCTAGCTTGGTTGGAACCTCTGGTTCCACGGAGTAGCTGAAAAAGAGGAGAGCGCCGGCCACAAGGTGTAGTTTGGCAGCTCCATCGGAGGACATGACGGCCGGTGCCGAGCAAGTCGGAGTAGCTCCTCGATCTGTCGCCAATGTGGGAGCAGGAGATGAGATCGCTCCTGTCTTTTATTTGTTTTTTTAGATCTCCACGTCAACGAGTTGTTTCCTTGAAGGCATGGACACCACGTGATCTGATGGAGAATTAGATGCATATTTGATTCTTTTTTATTGGATGGAAGAGATGTATATGTGTTCTCCATGCATGATGTGTACCACTATTTAATATTTATGCATGTTCCTTTTTACTACTTCTTTTTAGTCCTTGGTATGTGGCTCGTGGTCATGCATGTACAAATTCTAAGATGCAGGGATGTGTTGCTGCTGGATTTGTGGCTATGTTTTTTCTTTGGTTTTGAAGGGCTTTATATTCTTACGGAACTATTGCACGTATGACAGTTGCTATTCGAACTTTGTACGAGGTATGAATGTTGTTCTCCAGTTTTCCTCTAATTAAGTGTAGCCGGCTTGATCTGCTCCATCGTACAAAAATTGACATGTGTATAACATTGTTCATGTCCTAATTACAGATAACTATACCCGCAAAAAAGTACATAGTATAACTGAACAAGCATTCATTAGTTTTGTGGGGATTCCAGCCTTTTGTGCTGGGATTTGTTTTTAGTGGAATACCTCAAACCAAGCTTTGGACATGTTTTGAGTGTATATGGTTTCTCCCTGTTAGTAGTGCATTTACATTTCCCCACAATAAAGGGACAGATCTTTGGTAAAAAAATAAAGCGAAAGATTGTAATTACGCAAATACAGAGATACTCAAATATACTACTTTTTGACTTTTGATGTCATACCATGAGTGGTTCAAATAATATATATTTCGTTGTTACTATTTTTCACTCCATAGTTCATCTCCTATACGCTGCAACAAATTCCCGCCGCAACGCGCGGGCTATTATCTAGTTCCAACAATGGGCCTCCTCAAGTGCCCTAGGTCTTCGTGAGCAAGCAAGTTGGATGCACACCAACTAGTTTCTTTTGTTGAGCCTTCATACATTTATAGCTCTAGTGCATCCGTTGCATGGCAATCCCTACTCCTTGCATTAACATCAATCGGTGGACATCTCCATAGCCCATTGACTAGCCTCGTTAATGTGAGACTTTCTCCTTTTTTGTCTTCTCCACATAACCCCCCTCATTATATTCTATTCCACCCATAGTGCTATGTCCATGGCTCGCGTTCATATATTGCGTGAAAGTTTATAGGTTTGAGATTACTAAAGTATGAAACAATTGCTTGGCTTGTCATCGGGGTTGTGCTTGATGAGAGCATTCTTGTGTGACGAAAATGAAACCTGAGTAAACTATATGATTTGGTAGGGATGAACTTTCTTTGGCCATGTTATTTTGAGAAGACATAATCGCTTAGTTAGTATGCTTGAAGTATTATTATTTTTATGTCAATATGAACTTTTGTCTTGAATCTTTCGGATCTGAATATTCATACCATAATTGAGAAGAATTACATTAAAATTATGCCAAGTAGCACTCCACATCAAAAATTCTGTTTTTATCATTTACCTATACTCGAGGACGAGCAGGAATTAAGCTTGGGGATGCTTGATACGTGTCCAACGTATCTATAATTTTTGATTACTACATGCTATATTATCTACTGTTTTGGACATTATTGGGCTTTATTATCCACTTTTATATTATTTTTTGGACTAACCTATTAATCGGAGGCCCAACCCAGAATTGTTGTTTTTTTGGCCTATTTTAGGGTTTCGAAGAAAAGGAATATCAAACGGAATGAAACCTTCGGGAACGTGATTTTCTCAACGAACACGACCCGGGAGACTTGGACCCTATGTCAAGAAAGAAAAGAGGAGGCCACGAGGTAGGGGGGCGCACCTACCACCCCCCCCCCAGGCGCGCCCTCCACCCTCACGGGCCCCCTGTTGCTCCACCGACGTACTCCTTCCTCCTATATATACCTACGTACCCCCAAACAATCAGATACGAAGCCAAAACCCTAATTCCACCGCCATAACTTTCTGCATCCACGAGATCCCTTCTTGGGGCCTGTTCCGAAGCTCCACCGGAGGGGGCATCGATCACGGAGGGCTTCTACATCAACACCATAGCCCCTCCGATGAAGTGTGAGTAGTTTACCTCAGACCTACGGGTCCATAGTTAGTAGCTAGATGGCTTCTCCTCTCTTTTTGGATCTCAATACAATGTTCTCCCCCTCTCTTGTGGAGAACTATTCGATGTAATCTTCTTTTTGCGGTGTGTTTGTTGAGACCGATGAATTGTGGGTTTATGATCAAGTCTATCTATGAATAATATTTGAATCTTCTCCAAATTCTTTTATGTATGATTGGTTATCTTTGCAAGTCTCTTCGAATTATCAGTTTGGTTTGGCCTACTAGATTGGTTGTTCTTGCCATGGGAGAAGTGCTTAGCTTTGGGTTCAATCTTGCGGTGTCCTTTCCCAGTGACAGAAGGGGCAGCAAGGCACGTATTGTATTGTTGCCATCGAGGATAACAAGATGGGGTTTTCTTCATATTGCATGAAACTATCCCTCTACATCATGTCATCTTGCTTAAGGCGTTACTCTGTTTTTAACTTAATACTCTAGATGCATGCTGGATAGCGGTCGATGAGTGGAGTAATAGTAGTAGATGCAGGCAGGAGTCGGTCTACTTGTCTCGGACGTGATGCCTACATACATGATCATACCTAGATATTCTCATAACTATGCTCAATTCTGTCAATTGCTCAATAGTAATTTGTTCACCCGCCGTAGAATAATTATGCTCTTGAGAGAAGCCACTAGTGAAACCTATGGCCCCCGGGTCTCTTTCTCATCATATCAATCTCCATCACTTTATTATTGCTTTGCTTTTACTTTGCTTTTACTTTTTACTTTGCATCTCTATACCAAAAATATTATTTATCATCTCTATCAGATCTCACTTTCGTAAGTGACCGTGAAGGGATTGACAACCCCTAAGCGCGTTGGTTGGGTTGAGCTATTGTTTTTGTGTAGGTACAAGGGACTCGCGCGTAGCCTCCTACTGGATTGACACCTTGGTTCTCAAAACTAAGGGAAATACTTACGCTACTTTGCTGCATCATCCTCTCCTCTTCGGGGAAATCCAACGCAGTGCTCAAGAGGTAGCAAGAAGAATTTCTGGCGCCGTTGCCGGGGAGGTTCGCGCAAGTCAAGATTTGACTCCCGACAATGAGCCATTTCTGGCGCCGTGGCCGGGGAGTCTGCGCAAAAGTCAACATACCAAGTACCCATCACAATCCCTATCTCCCGCATTACATTATTTGCCATTTGCCTCTCGTTTTCCTCTCCCCCACTTCACCCTTGCCGTTTTATTCGCCCTCTCTCTCTATCCTCCCTCTCTTTCTCTATTTGCCTCTTTTTGCCTGCTTGCTTCTTGTTTGCTCGTATGGTTAGAATAGTTGTTTATTTATTACTAAATAGAGAACCTAAGATCTATGGATCCTCATCCACTTGCTAATCTTTTTAAGAGGTCCAATTATGATAAACCGATTGCTAGTGAGTTTTGTGCACTAGATTATCTTTATGAAGTTTTGCTTAAAATTCGTGAATCTGAAAAATGTGATGAATTACCTCATGAAGCGATTTGCGATAGATCTTTGAATAGAAAACATGATTGCAATGATTCTATTATAAATTCTATTAATGTTAATTGTGCTAATAATATGCAAAACCCTAAGCTTGGGGATGCTAGTTTTGCTATGTCCTCTACTTGTTGCAATGATCATGATTGGGGTGATTCTTCTTTCGATCTTGAAAATTTATTTAAACCCCATGATGAATATGAGATTGATTATGATGTTTGCAATAATATTGAAAGTGGGTTTGGAAGAATGTCAAATTTAGATCCCACATATTTGGAGAATGTTCAATCTTATGAAGTTTTTGATAAAAGTGGGTTTGGAAAGGTCATGACTTTAGTTAAGGTTAATCCCACTATTTTGGAAGAGTGTCAACTTTGCATGCATGTGGATCGTGTTGAAAATATTTTATGTGATAGCTATTTTGTTGAATTTACTTATGATCCTACATATAATTATTATGAGAGAGGAAAATATGGTGGTATAAATTTTCATGTTACTAAATTACCTTTCGTTATGTTGAGATTGCTATTGTTTCTTTCCACTCCCTTGCATGCGCTAGTTTTTGCTTGCCTTGATAATTTGTTTGCCTATAAGACGCCTATGCATCGGAAGTTTGTTAGACTTAGATGTGTTTGTCACGTGTTTTATGATGCTCTCTTTGTGCTTCAATTCTTGTCTTTCATGTGAGCATCATTGAAATATTATGCCTAGCTATAAGGCTTTAAAGAAAAGCACTTGTTGGGAGTCAACCCAATATTTATCCTGGCTGTTATTTAATAAATAGTTTATCTAGCCTCTGTTTTGATTGTGTTTTTTGTGTTTAATTAGTGTTTGTGCCAAGTAGAACCATTGGGAAGACTTGGGGAAAGTCTTGTTGAACTTGCTATAAAAAACAGAAACTTTAGCGCTCACGAGAACTGCTGTGATTTTTATTTGGAAAGTTATATTTAGTTAATTCTTTTTGAAGATGATTAATAGATAAATTCCTCACGTCCAGCAATTTATTTTAGAATTTTTGGGGTTCCATATCTTGCGCTAGCTACAGATTACTACAGACTGTTCTGTTTTTGACAGATTCTGTTTTTCGTGTGTTGTTTGCTTATTTTGATGAATCTATGGCTAGTAAAATAGTTTATAATCCATAGAAAAGTTGGAATACAGTAGGTTTGACACCAATATAAATAAAGAATGAGTTCATTGCAGTACCTTGAAGTGGTCTTTTGTTTTCTTTCGCTAATGGAGCTCATGAGATTTTCTACTTTAAGTTTTGTGTTGTGAAGTTTTCAAGTTTTGGGTAAAGATTTGATGGATTATGGAACAAGGAGTGGAAAGAGCCTAAGCTTGGGGATGCCCATGGCACCCCCAATATAATATAAGGACACCTAAAATCCAAAGCTTGGGGATGCCCCGGAAGGCATTCCCTCTTTCGTCTACTTCTATCGGTAACTTTACTTGGAGCTATATTTTTATTCACCACATGATATGTGTTTTGCTTGGAGCGTCTTTTATGATTTGAGTCTTTGCTTGTTAGTCTACCACAATCATCCTTTCTGTACACACCTTTTGAGAGAGCCATACATGATTTGGAATTTGATAGAATACTCTATGTGCTTCACTTATATCTTTTGAGCTTTATAGTTTTGCTCTAGTACTTCACTTATATCTTTTAGAGCACGGTGGTGGATTTGTTTTAAAGAAACTATTGATCTCTCATGCTTCACTTAGATTATTTTGAGAGTCTTATTAGCATGGTAATTTGCTTAAAATCCTAATATGCTTGGTATGCAAGATTAATAATAAAACTTTCTTATGAGTGTGTTGAATACTAAGAAAAGTTTGATGCTTGATGATTGTTTTGAGATATGGAGGTAATAATATCAAAGTCATGCTAGTTGAGTAGTTGTGAAATTGAGAAATACTTGTGTTGAAGTTTGCAAGTCCGGTAGCATGCACGTATGGTAAACGTTATGCAACAAATTTGAAACATGAGGTGTTATTTGATTGTCTTCCTTATGAGTGGCGGTTGGGGATGAGCGATGGTCTTTTCCTACCAATCTATCCCCCTAGGAGCATGCACGTAGTGCCGAGGTTTTTTATGACTTGTAGATTTTTGAAATAAGTATGTGAGTTCTTTATGACTAATGTTGAGTCCATGGATTATACGCACTCTCACCCTTCCATCCTTGCTAGCCTCTTCGGTACCGTGCATTGCCCTTTCTCACATTGAGAGTTGGCGCAAACTTTGCCGGTGCATCCAAACCCCGTGATATGATACGCTCTTTCACACATAAACCTCTTCATATCTTCCTCAAAACATCCACCATACCTACCTATTATGGCATTTCCATAGCCATTCCGAGATATATTGCCTTGCAACTTTCCATCATTCCGTTCATCATGACACATTCATCATTGTCATATTGCTTAGCATGATCATGTAGTTGACATAGTATTTGTGGCAAAGCCACCATTCATAATTCTTTCATACATGTCACTCTTGGTTCATTGCATATCCCAGTACACCGCCAGAGGCATTCATATAGAATCATCTTTGTTCTAGTATCGAGTTGTAATCATTGAGTTGTAAATAAATAGAAGTGTGATGATCATCATTATTAGAGCATTGTCCCAAGTGAGGAATAAAAAAAAGAAAGGCCATAAAAAAGAGAAGGCCCAAAAAAAGAGAAACGCCATAAAAAAAGAAAAGGCCCCAAAAAAATGAGAGAAAAAGAGAGAAGGGACAATGTTACTATCCTTTTACCACACTTGTGCTTCAAAGTAGCACCATGATCTTCATAGTAGAGAGTCTCTCATGTTATCACTTTCATATACTAGTGGGAATTTTTCATTATAGAACTTGGCTTGTATATACCAACAATGGGCCTCCTTAAGTGCCCTAGGTCTTCGTGAGCAAGCAAGTTGGATGCACACCCACTAGTTTCTTTTGTTGAGCTTTCATACATTTATAGCTCTAGTGCATCTGTTGCATGGCAATCCCTACTCCTTGCATTAACATCAATCGGTGGGCATCTCCATAGCCCATTGATTAGCCTCGTTGATGTGAGACTTTCTCCTTTCTTGTCTTCTCCACATAACCCCCTCATTATATTCTATTCCACCCATAGTGCTATGTCCATGGCTCGCGCTCATATATTGCATGAAAGTTTATAGGTTTGAGATTACTAAAGTATGAAACAATTGCTTGGCTTGTCATCGGAGTTGTGCATGATGAGAGCATTCTTGTGTGATGAAAATGAAACATGACTAAACTATATGATTTTGTAGGGATGAACTTTCTTTGGCCATGTTATTTTGAGAAGACATAATTGCTTAGTTAGTATGCTTGAAGTATTATCATTTTTATGTCAATATGAACTTTTGCCTTGAATCTTTCGGATCTGAATATTCATACCACAATTAAGAAGAATTACATTAAAATTATGCCAAGTAGCACTTCGCATCAAAAATTCTGTTTTTATCATTTACCTACTCGAGGACGAGCAGGAATTAAGCTTGGGGATGCTTGATACGTCTCCAACGTATCTATAATTTTTGATTGCTCCATGTTATATTATCTATTGTTTTGGACTATATTGGGCTTTATTTTCCATTTTTTTTTATTATTTTTGGGACTAACCTATTAACCGGATGCCCAGCCCAGAATTGCTGTTTTTTTTGCCTATTTCTGTGTTTCGGAGAAACAGAATATCAAACGGAGTCCAAACGGAATGAAAACCTTCGGAAACGTGATTTTCTCATCAGATAAGATCCAGGAGACTTGGACCCTCCGTCAAGAAAGCCACGAGGCGGTCACAAGGGTGAAGGGCGCCCCCCTAGGGCACGCCCCCTGCCTCATGGGCCCCTCGAAGCTCCACCGACGTACTTCTTCCTCCTATATATACCTATGTATCCCCAAACGATCGGGACGGAGCCAAAAACCTAATTCCACCGCCGCAACTTTCTGTATCCATGAGATCCCATCTTGGGGCCTATTCCGGAGCTCCACTGGAAGGGGCATCGATCACGGAGGGCTTCTACATCATCATCCAAGCCCCTCCGATGAAGTGTGAGTAGTTTACTTCAGACCTACGGGTCCATAGTTAGTAGCTAGATGGCTTCTTCTCTCTTTTTGGATCTCAATACAATGTTCTCCCCCTCTCTCGTGGAGATCTATTTGATGTAATATTCTTTTTGTGGTGTGTTTGTTGAGACCGATGAATTGTGGGTTTATGATCAAGTCTATCTATGAATAATATTTGAATCTCTTTGAATTCTTTTGCAAAGTCCTATCATTTTTTGTTTTCTTCCTCTTAGAAGGACTAGGTGCATCAATATTATTTCTTTGAGAATCTTTATCAATTCTCTTAGGATGGCCCTCAGGATACAAAGGTTCCTGAGTCATTTTACCAGCTCTAGTCATAACTCTGACAGCATTATCATTTTTCTTAATATTCAATTCATTGAGCAAATCATTCTGAGCTTTGAGAACTTGTTCTACTTGAGTGGTAAGCATAGAAGCATGTTTACTAATAAGTTTAAGTTCACCTTTAATATTAGCCATATAATCACCCAAGTGTTCAAGCATATCAGCATTGCGTTTCAATTCTCTACCAAAATAAGCATTGAAGTTTTCTTGTTTAACCATAAAGTCATCAAACTCATCCAAGCAGGCTAGCAAACTTAGTAAATGGAATTTCAGCTTTATCATATCTATAGAGAGAATTTACCTTTACTACCTGTGCCGGGTTATCAGGACCATGTGTTTCTTCAATAGATGATGGATTAAAGCCATGTATTTCTTCAACAGGTGGTAAATTAAGACAATGTATTTCTTCAATAGGAGGTAAATTCTTAACATCTTCAGCTTTAATACCTTTTTCCTTCATAGATTTCTTTGCCTCTTGCATATCTTCAGGACTGAGAAATAGAATACCCCTTTTCTTCGGAGTTGGCTTAGGAGTTGGTTCAGGAATTGGATCAGGAAGTGTCCAATTATTTTCATTAGTCAACATTTTATTCAATAAAATTTCAGCTTCATCTGGTGTTCTTTGCCTGAAAACACAACCAGCATAACTATCCAAGTGGTCTCTAGAAGCATCGGTTAGTCCATTATAAAAGATATCAAGTATTTCATTTTTCTTAAGAGGATGATCAGGCAAAGCATTAAGTAATTGAAGAAGCCTCCCACAAGCTTGTAGGAGACTCTCTTCTTCAATTTGCACAAAATTATATATTTTCCTAAAAGCAGCTTGTTTCTTATGAGCGAGGAAATATTTAGCAGAGGAGTAATAAATCATATCCTGGGGACTACACACACAACCAAGATCAAGATAATTAAACCATATCTTAGCATCACCCTTTAATGAGAACGGAAATATCTTAAGGATATAATAATAGCGAGTTTTCTCATCATTAGTGAACAAGGTGGCTATATCATTTAATTTAGTAAGATGTGCCACAACAGTTTTAGATTCATAACCATAGAAAGGATCAGATTCAACTAAAGTAATTATCTCAGGATCAACAGAGAAATCATAATCCTTATCAGTAACAAAGATAGGTGAAGTAGCATAAGCAGGATCATATTTCATTCTAGCATTCATAGTTTTTTGTTTCAGCTTAGCTAATAATTTCTTAAGATCACTCCTATCATTCCAAGCAAGAAAATCTCTAGCAGTTTCTTTATCCATAATATAGCCCTCAGGCACAATGGGTAATTCATATCTAGGGGGAGAGTCTTCATCATCACATTCATCAATATTATTCGTTTCAATAATTTCATTCTCTCTAGCCCTAGCAAGTTGTTCGTCAAGAAATTCACCAAGTCGCACAGTAGTATCAAGCATAGAATTAGTTTCATCATAAGTATCATGCATAGCAGAAGTGGCATCATCAATAACATGCGACATATCAGAATTAATAGCAGAACCAGGTTTAGGTGTCGCAAGCTTACTCAAAACAGAAGGTGAATCAAGTGCAGAGCTAGATGGCAGTTCCTTACTGTTGGGTAACGTAGAAATTTAAAAAAAAAATCCTATGCACACGCAAGATCATGGTGATGCATAGCAACGAGAGGGGAGAGTGTTATCCATGTACCCTAGTAGACCGAAAGCGGAAGCGTTAGCACAACACGGTTGATGTAGTCGTACGTCTTCACGATCCGACCGATCAAGTACCGAACGTACGACACCTCCGAGTTCAGCACACGTTCAGCCCGATGGCATCCCTCTAACTCCGATCCATCCGAGTGTTGAGGGGGAGTTTCATCAGCACGATGGCGTGGTGGCGATGTTGATGTTCTACCGACGCAGGGCTTCGCCTAAGCACTGCTACAGTATTATCGAGGTGGACTATGGTGGAGGGGGGCACTGCACACACGGCTAAGAGATGATCAACTTGATCAACTTGTGTGTCTAGAGGTGCCCCCTGCCCCTGTATATAAAGGAGCAAGGGGGGAGGCGGCCGGCCTAAGAGGAGGGCGCGCCAAGGGGGGAGTAGGGCTCCTCCTTTCCTTGTTGGAGTAGGAGTGAAGGAAAGAGGAGGAGAGGGAGAAGGAAAAGGGGGCCGCACCACTTGTCCAATTCGGACCAGAGGGGGGCGCAGACCTCCTTCCTTTTGGCCTATCTCCTCTATTCCCGTATGGCCCAAAAAGGCCCATATACTCCCCGGCGAATTCCCGTAACTCTCCGGTACTCCGAAAAATACCCGAATCACTCGGAACCTTTCCGAAGTCCGAATATAGTCGTCCAATATATCGATCTTTACGTCTCGACCATTTCGAGACTCCTCGTCATGTCCCCGATCTCATCCGGGACTCCGAACTCCTTTGGTACATCAAAACACATAAACTCATAATATAACTGTCATCAAACTTTAAGCGTGCGGACCCTACGGGTTCGAGAACTATGTAGACATGACCGAGACACGTCTCCGGTCAATAACCAATAGGGGAACCTGGATGCTCATATTGGCTCCCATATATTCTATGAAGATCTTTATCGGCCAGACCGCATAACTACATACGTTGTTCCCTTTGTCATCGGTATGTTATTTGCCTGAGATTCGATCGTCGGTATCTCAATACCTAGTTCAATCTCGTTACCGGCAAGTCTCTTTACTCGTTCTGTAACACATCATCCCGCAACTAACTCATTAGTTGCAATGCTTCCAAGGCTTAATTGATGTGCATTACCGAGAGGGCCCAAAGATACCTCTCCGACAATCAGAGTGACAAATCCTAATCTCGAAATACGCCAACCCAACAAGTACCTTCGGAGACACCTGTAGAGCACCTTTATAATCACCCAGTTATGTTGTGAGGTTTGGTGGCACACAAAGTGTTCCTCCGGTAAACGGGAGTTGCATAATCTCATAGTCATAGGAACATGTATAAGCCATGAAGAAAGCAATACCAACAAAATAAAAGATCAAGTGCTATGCTAACGCAATGGGTCAAGTCAATCACATCATTCTCCTAATGATGTGATCCCGATAATCAAATGACAACTCATGTCTAT
Source organism: Triticum dicoccoides (assembly GCF_002162155.2). NCBI lineage: Eukaryota > Viridiplantae > Streptophyta > Magnoliopsida > Poales > Poaceae > Triticum > Triticum dicoccoides. The sequence goes on along the minus strand of NC_041382.1, from coordinate 721,344,470 downwards.
GGTTAGGAAACTTAACCATCTTTGAACAACGAGCTAGTCAAGTAGAGGCATACTAGTGACACTCTGTTTGTCTATGTATTCACACATGTATTATGTTTCCAGTTAATACAATTCTAGCATGAATAATAAACATTTATCATGATATAAGAAAATAAATAATAACTTTATTATTGCCTCTAGGGCATATTTCCTTCACTTACCTCCCCTCTAGTTGAGGGATAAATTTTTGTCTTAGCGTCTTTCAAGTTCTTCATAATGATAAGCAGATATAAATCCCAAGTGACTCAAAGAATAGAGCTATGCTCCCCGGCAACGGTGCCAGAAAATAGTCTTGATAACCCACAAGTATAGGGGGTCGCAACAGTTTTCAAGGGTAGAGTATTCAACCCTAATTTATTGATTTGACACAAGAGGAGCCAAAGAATATTCTCAAGTATTAGCAGCTGAGTTGTCAATTCAACCACACCTGGAAACTTAATATCTACAGCAAGGTATTTAGTAGCAAAGTAATATGATAGTAGTGGTAATGATAACAAAAGTAACGGTATAAAAAGTAATATTTTTGGTGTTTTATAGTGATGATAACAATAGCAACAGAATAGTAAATAAGCGAAGAACAGTATAGGAAAAGCTCGTAGGCAATGGATCGGTGATGGAGAATTATGCCGGATGCGGTTCATCATGTAACAGTCATAACCTAGGGTGACACAGAACTAGCTCCAGTTCATCAATGTAATGTAGGCATGTATTCCGAATATAGTCATACGTGCTTATGGAAAAGAACTTGCATGACATCTTTTGTCCTACCCTCCCGTGGCAGCGGGGTCCTATTGGAAACTAAGGGATATTAAGGCATCCTTTTAATAGAGTACCGGAACAAAGCATTAACACATAGTGAATACATGAACTCCTCAAACTACGGTCATCACCGGTAAGTATCCCGGTTATTGTCACTTCGGGGTTAACGGATCATAACACATAATAGGTGACTGTAGACTTGCAAGATAGGATCAAGAACTCTCATATATTGATGAAAACATAATAGGTTTAGATCTGAAATCATGGCACTCGGGCCCTAGTGACAAGCATTAAGCATAGCAAGGTCATAGCAACATCAATTTCAGAACATAGTGGATACTAGGGATCAAACCCTAACAAAACTAACTCGATTATATGATAAATCTCATCCAACCCATCACCGTCCAGCAAGCCTACGATGGAATTACTCACGCACGACGGTGAGCATCATGAAATTGGTGATGGAGGAAGGTTGATGATGATGATGGCGACGGATTCCCCTCTCCGGAGCCTCAGACAGACTCCAGATCAGCCCACCCGAGAGAGTTTAGGGCTTGGCGGCAGCTCTGTATCGTAAAACGCGATGAATCCTTCTCCTTGGTTTTTCTCTCCCCGAAAGTGAATATATGGAGTCAGGGTTGAGGTCGGTGGAGCGTCAGGGGCCCCACGAGGCAGGGGGGCGCGCCGAGGGGGGCTGGCGCGCCCCCACCCTCGTGGACAGGTGGGGCCCCCTGACGTGGATCTTCCTTCCAATATTCATTATATATTCCAAAATAATTCTCCGTTGATTTTCAGGTCATTCCGAGAACTTTTATTTCTGCACAAAATAACACCATGGTAATTCTGTTGAAAACAACATCAGTTCGGGTTAGTTCTATTCAAATCATGCAAGTTAGAGTCCAAAATAAGGGCAAAAGTGTTTGGAAAAGTAGATACGACGGAGACGTATCAGCCGTGTCTCTGGTTACGGACATCTTGAGTATCTGGTTCTTGGATTATCATGTTGATCTCATCACTCGAATTAATTTTTTGGTGTTTTGTTACTATTTTATTGGGATTGAGTTGGGGGAACCTTCTCAATGTTTAACAACTACCATGATAGTTAAACAAAACATATTCCTTTGTTGTAGAAAAAAATTGGCTTTTCACAAAACATTATAACCATAGAGCCTCCACCAGCCATATATGCATGTAGTGATAGCATTTATTCTGTTCATTGCTCTACTGTGTTACATTGCCAGCATATTCCATGTGCTGACCCGTTTCGGGCTGCAACGTATCATGTTGCAGACTTTTCAAATGAAGAGTAAGATGCGCTAGGTCGTTGTCGTGCACTCAGCTATGCCTTTGGAGTTGATGGAGTCACTTTATCTTTCAAGCCTTCCGCTGTTATCTTATTTAGATGGAAAAGTATTAAAATCAACTGACTTATTTCTCTCTCGCATAAACCTCTCCTTCCGTGTGACGCGTGTCCACTACCAGGCCCACACAACGCTTCCCCATCGGCGGTGCTATCCTTCCGCGAGGTCTGACTCTTTCCACACGTTTCTCATCCATCCACTAGTCTTCTTCTCCCCCGCGTGATCTCCTTTTGCGCCTCCTCCATGATTTCTCACCCACCGGACCACCACTGCATGATGGTGCACCCGCAGCCATCGCACACTACTGCGTACCTCTCCCAGCCATCATGTAGCAAGCTCCACGGCCGGAATACTAGACATCGGAGCCTCCTCTCTCCCACGCATATCCTAGGAGGTCAATGCGAGCTCGCCACGCACCCTCGTCCTCGACGGTCGCCGGTGTTGCAACGTAGCAACTCATCCCTAGAAACCGTGCTGCGATGCAACCTCGTCGTTGGCCACTGGAGTTGCAAGTCGCGGGCGGCGGAGCTTTAATGGAGCGTTTGCCGACGCTCACAACGCAGCGCTCATCAGCGGCTGCAGTGAAGCTCAGGCGGAGTTGCAAAGCAGCTTCGCCGGAGCCGTCGCCCATCGAAGCTCTGCCAGGGCTGCAATTAAGATCGGCCGGAGATGCAAAGCAGCTTCGCCGGTGCCATCGGAGCTCTGCCGGGGCTGCAATGAAGCTCGGCCGGAGTTCCAATGGAGCTTCGCCGGAGCGTCGGAGCCTTTCCTGGAGCTGCAATGAAGCTCGGCCGGAGTTGCAATGGAGCTTCGCCGAAGTGTCGGTGCTGCGTTGGAGCTCTGCCGGAGTTGCAATAGAGCTTCGTCAGAGCGTCGATGCTGCGTTGGAGCTCCGCCGGGGCTGCAATGGAGCCGGCCGGAGTTGTAGTGGAGCTCGTCGGACGGCGTCGGTGATGGTTATAGCACCGCACAGTGCTGCAATGCCACATCTTTGAAGTTGTCGTGATGTGCTGCTGCCGTGGCGTTGTTGTGGTCCAACGGCCTAGCGCGCTGATCGGACGACTGAACAGGCGGATGATTTCTCTGAGAAATCATCCGGCTGATTTGTAGCAGCGCCCTATTTAGATGGCCTTAAGTCATATTTATTGTAATAAGTTCTCTTTTGAGATATTCGATGTAATAAGTGTGTGATTGCACTCTGTTATAAATCCTTCGAATACTGCGTGTGTCAACATTACCGATCCAAGGATGACACTTATGCACAGAGATTTGACCATCTGAGATCGGATCGCCACACAAAAAAATGTGTTTCTTTCCTTTTACGAAAGGCACAGTTTTGCTTTCGCGAAAGACAAGGGAAGAAAAAAAACATATTTTATTCATTTCCGAGAGACAAGGTCGTGCCTCTCGAAAACGGAATAAAAGCGTGTTTTATTTTATTTTATTTTTGCGAAGAGACACGGTTTTGCTTTCACGAGACGCACGGCCGTGCCTCTCGAAAACGAAAGAAAAACACTTTCCTTTTCTTTCGTGAGTGGCACGGTTTTGCTTTCACGAAAAAAACATGTTTCTTTTTTCTTTCTTTCGCGAGTCGCGCCTCTTGGAAACGAAAAAACGTATTTTTCTCCTTAGGCAGAAGGCGTATTTTTTTCTTTTTTCGTGAAAAAAGTTCATCAAAACCTATTAACATGAAATCTAGTTTTGAAGATCTCAATTCAAGTAATCCAACGGTGAAAACGATTCGAGATTTCGACGCATGGTTAAAAGTTTTTTTTTTTGAATAAATGAATCTACGAAAAAAGAAAAAACTTCCGGGTCACAACAAATGGCGCTCATGCAGCGCGCCATTTGTCCTAAGGCCTTTCATGTTTAGACTTCCTTGACGCTAGTTGGGCCGCAGGCCCGTTGATCTGATCGGCGAATTTAATGGGCCAGCTTACGGCTAGCGAAAAAGTTTACTGGACCAGCGCTTCTGGCCCTATCCTTTCCGCCGTGCACCTCGAAAGAAAAACTACCCCGACTCCGACACCTAAAAAAAAGACCTACCCCGACCCCGCCGCCACACCCGACCTGCTTTTCCGACGCCGGCGTGGATGGAGGCGGAGGCAGAAGAAGCGAAGGCGCCGCCGCGGATGAACCGCAGGCAGTGGAGAGCCGCGAGGGGGAACCGCGAGGACAAGTGGACGAGGAAGCGCCGCCTGCTGCTGGAGGCGAACGAGGAGAAACGCCGGGCGCAGGTGGCCGCAGAGGCGGCGGCGGACGCGGCGGAACGTGAGGATGAGGAGGCCGCCGTGGCGATGCGGTACCGCGACAACTGGATTTCGACCTTCTCCCGCTTATGCGGCTCCTACGAGGAAGCCAGTAAGCATCCGTCTCCGATCCTCACTCCTCTGATCCAAGCCACCTCGATCCCTCTTCTTCTTCGATTCCGCATATGACTAGGATTTATCATCAAATCATGGACGAATTGCTAACCTGAATTTTGATCGTGCAGCGTCTATAAAGCCAATGCGATACACCGACGAGCCGCCACCGCCCTTTGCCGGCGTCGGTTATGCTAATGCCGTGGTCATCTTCTCGGTGAAGGTGACACAATTAGATGATAGCCTGGATTGGCCGCTCGATGTTTACGGCATCGTTGCCGCACGGGATTCAATTGACCGCAATCGCAACCTCCTCTTCAACCGCACCAGAGACAATTGCCAGAGGCTCACCTCATGGGTATGTCCTAGATGAATTCTTAGTTGATGCTATATAATCTCCACAACCATATGCATGCTATATATGCTTATGTCCGGTCACTGCTAATTTGCTATAGTCTGCATATTTTTGTTGGTGATTCATAAGATATTTCAACTACCAATTCTAGACACCGCGGTTAGATCAACTGACGAACTTCTTTGAAATCGGTATCTTTCACATGATGACCAAACTCTCTTACTCCCTACTAGTTATAATTACTTTTGTTGTTCAAAATACAGTATTTTTGGTTGAATGGAACATCACAGATAGCTGAGCCTGTGCAAAAACATGCATGGAAGAGAATAGAAATGATATATGCATATCTGAAAGGAAAAAATTAGGTGTGATAGTGATGGGACTAACCAAGTACTACATTAGTCTACGCTCATCCAGCAATGCTGTATACAGTGACTTAGTATGATAGATGTTGATAATAACTGAACTAACCAAGCACTACATGTACGGTGCTTGATCAAAAGTTATGACAGCACTAGGCTGCTGGTATCTGTGCTTTCCATGATGCATGGTAGTTTTCGATTTTTTTAATTTACTGGAATTACAATGCTGTATGGTACAAATGACATACATAAGGAAGGTTCTTTTAGTATTAAGTACTATCTATGATGAAGCATTGTAGTTTGAGTTCGAGTCATGATGTTTTGAACATGTCCTGTATACACTGGAAACAAGGGGTACACTAGAAACAATCAAGCAAGAAGTATAGTTCAGAAATCAGCTTATTTCTGATACTCCCTCCGTTCTAAATTACTTGTCGCAGGTATGGATGTATCTAGATGTATTTTAGTTCTAGATACATCAATTTCTGCGATGAGTAATTTGGAACGGAGGGAGTACATTTCAAGCGCATAGGTGGATCTTTTCTTTCTTAAACTAGTGATAAAGGATCCAAGTCTATAATCAATAGCTACCAGAATTATTTGTGTCCGCCTATTTTATTCCTTTTCATGCAGACTGCAGAAAATATATGTTTTATCCATATAGAAAAATTGAGTGTACGGAGTGGGGCGTAACCAAACACAAGTGTAGCTATGTTTTCAAATAAGAGGCAACTAGTGTTGTTGCAATCAGACCTCGCCCCCAGCTTACCAGCCTTTTGGGCATGCCCTGGTTGTATTTGTAGCCTTTTTTGCAAATACAACAAGTGTAGCCTTTTTGTAACCAAACGTAACATTTTCTGTATTTGTAGCGCATGAGGCAAACATGCCGAAATTCCCAGTATCTCAATTATGTGAATGTTTTTGCAACTAAACGTCCTATGTAAAAAGAGACAGCCCTCTTATTTTTCTATCAGATTCGTTTTTGTTCCTTCTAAGTTCTAACAGACATTAGATCCCTGGATGGTATGATTTTTGTTATCGGATTTGTTTTGGTTCCTTCCAAATTCCAAGACAGATTAGATCCTGGATGGTGTTATTTGTCGCTTTCAATCTAGTTTCTAGTTGCTTGCTATGTCCTGTCTGATTAATAACGATAGGCATCTGAGATACTTTATTGTTCCATAGGGATGATGATCAGTACAATTCATGTTAAATGTCTTCATTCTCACTATAGAACAATGACGCAAGTGACATTTTACTGAATTTTCATGTTTGGTTATCTTATCCACTAGAAAGCCAAATTTGATTATTTTGAAACATCATAATGCAGGATGCCTCTCTATTGTTGACCGGTCCAAGTCGTGCTGTTGTGATCGTTGATCCTGTCAACTACGAGGTTGAACTAAAAGTGAAGGGTGACACGCCGTCTGAAGATAAACTCTTAAGCCTTCTAGTCATCGAGGACAAGTACTATCTTCCTGGTGATCGCCGCCAAGGAGTTCATTGCCACACTTACTCTTCTAAGCTAAGCACAGTGGAGGTGACGGTTGGCCATCTTGCAAAGACAGTAGAGGCTACTATCGCTGTCCAAGTTGTTGAGGGATCCTGGCCAACTGGCCAACTGGCCATCACGGTCGATTTGCTGCACGTATGGCCAGTCTCGATGATCTGGAGATGGTGCTACTTGATTCTCAGGATGGCATGGTGTCTGTTACTAACGATGGGGCAATTGAGTTTTCACGATGTGTTGTTTCTGTCGAAGCGGATGGAGAGCTGACACTTGGTGTGGATGTCTGGCAAGGTGATGGCAAGGCTGTGAAATATCAAGTAAGATTTGTACCTGGAAAAGCAGGTAGAAGTGAGGATATTTGTGATGTCGGGTTTTGTAAGATGCGATTCACTGTTGCTTGGTCGCTTCTTCTGAACTGGTGACATGTAGTAAATCAGTTTGGCATATGTGGCGTTGTTTATGTGTTGCTCCTATAAGGTGTATTGTTTTCGATGCAAGTCAACCTTTCAAATGTTTGGCCAAGATTATAGAATAAAATAACAACATCTGCAAGACCTAATAGATAAAATATGAAACTTCTTTTCATGATGGATCAAATGATTAAATTTCGTATTGTGGATATTGATTTTTTTTTAAAACTTGGTTAAACATGCACTAGTTTGACTTTTGAAAAAACAAATACAACTTATATAAAGGAACGGAGGAGTATTATCTAATTTGTGGCCTTAAACGTGTACTGTTGTTACTTTGCTGTGAATGTTGTAGAGAATACCTCTCTGGAAACTAGCTAATGGGTCTATTTGAAAAGCAGGGAATTTTGGAGCAAACGGTAAGTGCGTTTTGTCGAGCTAGGATACCGGACGACGAGTTTGAGCTATGCCACATTCTCATGCATGCTAGTACAAGGCAGGTCTAAATCTCATCAAACTGAGATGCACTTTATACAGAAGAAAAGGTTGTACAAAGCACTGATGTTGACTGGAATAGGCAAGGCCTGAAACATAATCCCCATTTGTACTGTTATATGTAGAGTCAAAGCCAAATCCTCTCAAGTTGCTCAAAGAATGTGTTCTACTACGGTTTACTCCCTCCTAGCAAAAAGAGGAATTACGTATGGCGTATGGCCATGCATGTACACTCAATATTTCTAGTGTCGCTAGGTGGTCTACGGTTCTGGATGTAATTTTTATTATTTCTAGTGTCCGTTGTACTACCATGATTGAAGATGAATAGATTGAAAGTTTTTTCGCAAAAAAAAAGAATAAATTACCGATTTGAATCCAGAAATCACGCGCGTGAGTTTAATTACTAGCCAATCGGACGACCAGCGCACAGCTTATCGGATGGTCGATCGTGGACTAATAGGAAGGGAAGCATAATTCCCTGTATCTCTGGAAGTAAATAAATTATGCTCTTATTTACTGCAAGAAATCAAACCCTCCAGAAACCATTACAGCAAGAAATCAATGCCTGCCATTTCCCTCCCATTTATCTCGACGACGGTCTTGCACATATATACCATCTACAGTACACACAATCCCGGCCGCTTGCTACCAACACAAACGTCGAAAACCATGGGGCCTTCACGATCCATCCCCTGCCTCGTCCTCCTCCTCGTCATCGCCTCGTCCAGAGCCTCCGTCTTAGAGGACACGTGCAAATCCTTCGCCGCCGGCCACCCGGGCATCGGCTACGACTACTGCATCAAGTTCTTCCAGGCCAGCAAGGACAGCGCCACCGCCGACAAGCGTGGCCTGGCCGTCATCGCGTCGAAGCTCGCCGGAGCGGCGGCCAGCAGCATCGTCGACCGCATCCACGCCCTCGTGGCCTCGGAGAAGGACAAGCGCATCCAGATGGGCCTCGACGACTGTTAGCAATTGTACTCGCAGGCCGTGGACGAGCTCGATCGTGCGGCTAAAGGCGTCGCGGCGGGCACACCGCGAGGCAAAGCGGACGCGGCGGCGTACGTCAACGGCGCGTTGGGCGCCCCCCGCACCTGCGAGACCGGGTTCGAGGAGACGGGCGTGGAGTCTCCGCTCGTCGCCGAGGACTCCGAGTTCACTAAGGAGGTCTATATCACGCTCGATATAGTGCACTCGTTATAAGTAGCTTGATTAGAAGCGAATTAGTCCCTCCGTTTCAAAATAGATGATCCAATTTTATATTAACTTTGTATTAAAGTTAATACAAAATTGAGTTATCTATTTTAAAACGGAGGGAGTATTTTTTAATTCATCCGTTCATCTGGCCATTTGGGTCAGAGTTTTCTCATGAAATTATCATGTGGCGATTTTTTTAAATAGCAATAACTAACTGAACGTCGCACAATCTGCTTGTGATCGCGGTGATCATGGCCTCATCGGGATATTCACACATCAGTCTAGACGATAATACTATTCATGAGGGTGTAGTGGCACCCGGGAGCTGTTAGACATTTCTCTAGTACTAAGCTCTCAGGGATTGAAACGTCTTGGTGCGACAGGCTGTGGTCGTCGCTCAATTGGTCAGTTCGTTAGAAGGTTGAGAAGTGTACAAACATATTCACTTGGGAGAATGGTTTCGGAATTTGTCAAGGAAAATCCAGATGGGGAGATGGACGGCGTTACCAGCTGATGCACGAAATGCTTGAAGGTTCAGTAGAACTACATACTTCTTGTTGCCCCATTTCGTGATGAGCAAATTTAAGATAGTCAAGTTAATATGAGACATCAATTTTTCCCAATCCAATGGGTCGAATGCGTCTTACCTCTTGGCAGGTAAGAATCTATCAATTCCTTTACAAGGCCAAAATAGAATTTGCACTTTACATAAACAAGGAACTAAATGATTACATCTTAAAGTGAGACAATAAAAGAAAAGAAATATCATTATACTAATTGCAATCTGTTCTCTTCCACTTTTAGCTCTGTTACATCCTCGCAGATTGAGCTTTATTTTCCATGCCCATTTTGATTAAGCGCCAAAAGGTTCGTAAAATACATACGCACATGTAACCCGGATAGCACATTTGTCAAATTACTAATATTTGTTTAATCTTCTCCCAACCTTTTTCAATGATCATTTCTTGAGCTGATACAAATAATATATGATACTCCCTTTATTCCCTTGTACAAGGCCACAAACTCAGATTATAGGTACTATCAAGGTAAAATTTAATGACTATTTGGTAAGCCAACTTTTCTTTTAGTTAACCGGGATCATTAGTATACGACGCTTTCATGCAAGGAAGGAAACGGAAGGAAGTAGCAGAGTGTCATTATGATTGCATGCATGCAAGTATTAAATAAGTTGCTAGTACGAGAAAACATTATTAACGTTTGCCTCGATTATGTTGCTGGTCTTGTATAGATGCAAAATGTATTTTTCATAGTGGCCTTGTATAAGGGAATGAAGGGAGTAATGTAAAGTGTGAAAAAAAATATGTATATGATGGTTCTTGAAGGATGACAATTAACTATACCTTTCAAGAAATGAGATCGTGGTCTCTATGAAAGAATATATTTTCTTCTTCCAAAAACAAGTCTTATGTATGTGATGAATCATGAGAATTTATACCGATATTGGCGAAATGATTGATCCATTCAAAAGATTTCCTTTTAGCAAGTAACTTGCCATAGTTGAGAAAGTTTACATGTCCAGACTTGCCCTTGACCAACGAACAGTTGAGATCAAATACTCCTCTTACATCATAGGAGGAAAGAGGGACCATCTAAAGCATTTGGATTCTTTCATGATTAGAAATCGCTTGGCATTTATATTGTAGACATTAGCTTTGCCGTTGTCTCTTTGTGCTTGTGGTGTGCAGGGTAAACCAGACAAATAGAATTATTTTTTCGGTACAAAACAGAGCGCAAGGCGAGGATGCGGCTCCTCCACATGAAGGATCATGGTTGGCATGTTAGCATATTCAGTAACAAACACAGCCAGCCTCTGTCTTCAAGTCGTCAGGATACAAGGCAGAATTCACATAGTCAGATCAGTCCGGTTCTTATGAATTTCATCAAGAATCTCAGGGAGAATAACATCAGCCTCAGGAAGGCCTTAGTAAGGTACACAATATTATCAATGCAACACGTGGAGATCAGACCGGCGCACCGCTCCGTAAGCAGAATTTAAGGTATCTTTGCTCAAGGATAGCCCAAGGTACAATAACGGATGACATGGATAAGACTGTCAACTTTTAGAAGATATGAAGTCTGTTGATCCGAACCTGTCGGTACACGTTAAATTTGATCAGGAAGGTTCCACCAAGTTTGTCTTGTGGTGCACAGGAAAAAACAAACGAGATTATGTATGATGTATGTGTTGGAAATATGAGCAATTTACTGAATGATTTTATTAACAGAAATACTAGATAAAGCATGACTAATATAGTAGAGATAAAATAAGTCATGTGGTCTGCTCACAGAGAAAAGGAAAATAGCTTCTGCATATATGAACCGTAGCTTATCATATCTATAGCAGACAGTAGAACTAGTTGCATATATGAGATAGAACCTAACATATTTAGGGCAAGTACTAGTACGAGAAACTATGGCAGGATATCTAACAGAAAGAAGAACACATACGGGACAGCAGCAGCAGTAGCACTGGACTTGGGGTCGGTGTCCTCGCCAGCCATGTCGTCGAGGAGGTTGTCGACGTCGGGGAAGTAGTCGTCGGAGTCTGGGGCCTCCGTGACGAAGGAGTCAGTCAGTAGTCGCGCAGAGCGCTCCCCAAAAACTTTATCACCCTTCTCCCATATAGGACTCAAAGAGGTGCGATTTCGGAGGCCTACTGTCCCGACCTGCGGTGTACGCCGCCAGCCGGGATGAGGAAGACAGCAGCAGCTCAGCGATTGGAACCGGTGGCGTGAGGAAGGAGAAGTTCTGGTGCGTCTCTCTGAGAGGATCGACCTCCCTTTTATAGGCGCAAGAAGAGGAGGCGAGAGGTTGCGCCGGGAGCTGAAGGGAATGCGGGAGATGAAACGAACAGACAACAGCCGAAGGGTGCAGCGTTCGTATTCAATATCCACTACAGCAAAAACTTTCCAGCTCCCGAGTGACCTTTCGTATACCTGTAGTGCATGGCAAAAATTTAGACATCGGCTCGGCTCATTCCCGCAACCCGCGGCGCGGCGTGGCGAGGCGGGCGGCGGAGGAGGAGCGCGTGTGGATGTTCCTCTTGTTCTCATGCTCATACAAGTGGGGAAAGAACCTCCCCTATAAGGAGGTCCAACTCCCACTAAACTAGCAATGTGGGACTAAACTTTAGTAGTATCCCTTGCTTTGCACAAATGGGCTAACTGGGCCTCTAGGATTTATTAGGAATTTCTGAAATAGTTATTGGGCTGCCCCAATATAGACTAAATTCCAGCAATCCCCCACCAGATCCCAGAGGCACACAGAAATTTGCCTTTGGTTCCAAAACACTGTTTTATATATCGGTACTGCAGTGGAGAATGTTAAGTTGAACTTCCACCTAGAACTCTATGCTACACTAGTAAGCAACTTGAACAGTGGGCTGGGCCTTGAACTGCAAGTTTTCTGCAAGTTATCTCCCAGGTTTCATTCGCCAAGATGGAATCCATCTCGCTACGAACCGCTTCCTTCCAGTAGTCAGCATCTTCAAATGCACAGGCCTCTAAAATAGAACTGGGAGTGTCATCTATGAGATACACAAGAAAATCATCACCAAAGGACTTTGCAATCCTTTGTCTCTTGCTCCTAGTAGGAACTTCATTGTTCCCTCCACAAGACTTTCAAAGTGTTCTATCGAAATGGCAAGTTTGATAATTGTAACTGGTTCCTGATTCGATGAACTAGGCATCTCCTGATTTGATGAGGTAGCCATATCCTTCATGGGAAAGATATCTTCAAAGAAGGTCGCATCATTCGACTCCATGATCGTACCGACATGCATGTCAGGTACCTCAGATTTTAGAACCAAGAATCTATAGCCAATGCTATGAAAAGCATATCCCAGGAAAACACAATCCACAGTCTTTGGTCCAAGCTTCCGCTTCTTTGAAATTGGAGCATTGACTTTCGCCAAACAACCCCATGTTCGCAAATAAGAGAGTTTTAACCTTTTCTTCTCCCATTCCTCGAATGGAGTTATCTCTTTGTTCTTTGTGGGGACTCGGTTCAGGACATGACATGCTATCAATATCGCCTCCCCCCACCATGTGTTGGAGAGACCCGATGTATCTAACATGGCGTTAACCAAATCAGTTAGAGTACGGTTCTTTCTTTAGAACACCCCATTTGACAGAGGTGAGTAGGGAGGAGTCATCTCATGGATTATACCATGTTTCGCACAAAAAGCATCAAACTCATTGGAAAAATACTCTCCACCACGGTCGGACCTAAGCCTCTTGATTTTTTGATCAAGTTGGTTTTCCACTTTAGCTTTATAGATCTTGAAAACGTTCAAAGCCTCATCCTTAGATTTCAGAAGATACACACTGCAGTATCTAGTGGAGTCATCAATTAATGTCATGGAATATTTCTTTCCAACTTTTGTCAACACACCATTCATTTCACATAGATCTGAATGTATGAGCTCTAGTGGTGCAAGATTTCTTATTTCCGCAGTCATGTGAGACTTACGAGGTTGCTTAGCTTGCACACACACTTTACACTTAGATTCCTTGACGGTGGTGAAACTAGGGATTAAGTTCAACTTCGCTAGTCGCGACATGCAACCAAAGTTATCATGACAAAGACGTCAATGCCACACATTGGATTCACTATTGTTGCAAATATGATTAACAACTTTATTGCAAACGTCTGATAAGGATAAACGAAACAAAGTCTTTACCAACAAAGGTTCCATACTTGGATATTACAAATTTATTCGACTCAAAGACAAGCTTGTAGCCAACTCCACACAGAAGAGATCCGCTAACAAGATTTTCATTGATGGAGGGGACATAATGCATGTTCTTCAGCCACACGATCTTCCCCGAAGTAAACTTCAGATCGACCGTGCCAACACCACAAACAGAAGCACTTGAACCGTTGCCCATCAGCACGGTTGAAGTCCCTGCGGTCTGATAAGACGAAAACATGGAAATATCATCGCATACATGCACATTAGCACCCGTGTCAATCAACCAGTCAGGAGAATGACATACTGAAAGAATAGTGGGAAATATACCATACCCAGCATCCTTCATGTCAGTGTCTCCAATGACAACTTTAGCGGTCTTGCCGCCTTTCCCAGGATGACGCTTGTCATAGCGATTAGGGCAACTAGGAGCCCAATGATCAGGATCCCCACACACATGACAAGCACCTTTCTTCTTGCCATTCTTCTTCTTGAAGTTCGTGTGTTGCACAACCTTGTTCTTCCCATCAAACTTTGCTTTTCCATCAAACTTGCCCTTGTTCTTGAACTTGTGGGGTTGGAAGTTCTGCTTCTGTACCACATTGGCACTAGATCCTCCAGCAATACCTCGAGCACGTGTGTCCTTTGCTCTCGTCTTTTCTTCCACATCAAGAGTGCCAATGAGATCCTGGACGGAAAACTCCTGCCTCTTATGCTTCAGCAAGGTAGCAAAGTTCCTCCATGAAGGAGGAAGCTTAGTGATGATACCTCCGGCAACAAACTTGTCCGGTAGCATACAACTGAAGTGCTCAAGTTCTCTAGCAAATGACTGTATCTCATGAGCTTGCTCAACCACGGAGCGCTCTTCAGTCATCCTGTAATCATAGAATTGCTCCATGATGTACAGCTCAGTGCCAGCATCCGAGACCCCAAACTTGGCCTCGAGTGCATCCCACATATCTTTTCCATTATCAATTGAGCATAAGCATCAACTATGTTCTCACCAAGAACACTCAAGAGAGCAGCCTTAAACAGAGTATCCATTTTCTGAAAAGCTTGTGCCTGTTGAGCATCAAGCTCTCCTTCAGGTTTGCCGAGAGTGGCGTCGTAGCAACTCATGGTTTGAAACCATAACACTGCTCTCACGCGCCACCTCTTATAGTGGATACCCTCAAACATAGGAGGTCTCATGGAAGCAGCAAAACCACTCGGGGTAAATTGCCTATAATAAGGTTTTTGGATTGTTGGAAATATGAGCAATTTACCGAATGATTTTATTAACAGAAATACTAGATAAAGCATGACTAATAAAGTAGAGATAAAACAAGTCATGCGTTCCGACAGAGAGAAGGAAAATAGCTTCTGCATATATGAACCGTAGCTTATCATATCTATAGCAGACAGTAGAACTAGTTGCATATATGAAGTAGAACCTAACATATTTAGGGCAAGTACTAGTACGAGAAACTGTGGCAGGATATCTAACAGAAAGGAGAACACATACGGGACAACAGCGGCAGTAGCACTGCACTTGGGGTCGGTGTCCTCGCCAGCCATGTCATCGAGGAGGTTGTCGACGTCGGGGAAGTAGTCGTCGGAGTCTGGGGCGTCCGTGACGAAGGAGTCAGTCAGTAGTCGCGCAGAGCGCTCCCTAAAAACCTTATCACCCTTCTCCTGTACAGGACTCAAAGAGGTGCGGTTTTGGAGGCCTACTGTCCCGACCTGCGGTGCACGCCGCCAGCCGGGATGAGGAAGACAGCAGCAGCTCAGCGATTGGAACCGGTGGCGTGAGGAAGGAGAAGTTCTGGTGCGTCTCTCTGAGAGGATCGACCTCCCTTTTATAGGCGCAAGAAGAGGAGGCGAGAGGTTGCGCCGGGAGCTGAAGGGAATGCGGGAGATGAAACGAACAGACAACAGCCGAAGGGTGCAGCGTTCGTATTCAATATCCACTACAGCAAAAACTTTCCAGCTCCCGAGTGACCTTTCGTATACCTGTAGTGCATGGCAAAAATTTAGACATCGGCTCGGCTCATTCCCGCAACCCGCGGCGCGGCGTGGCGAGGCGGGCGGCGGAGGAGGAGCGCGTGTGGATGTTCCTCTTGTTCTCATGCTCATACAAGTGGGGAAAGAACCTCCCCTATAAGGAGGTCCAACTCCCACTAAACTAGCAATGTGGGACTAAACTTTAGTAGTATCCCTTGCTTTGCACAAATGGGCTAACTGGGCCTCTAGGATTTATTAGGAATTTCTGAAATAGTTATTGGGCTGCCCCAATATAGACTAAATTCCAGCAATCCCCCACCAGATCCCAGAGGCACACAGAAATTTGCCTTTGGTTCCAAAACACTGTTTTATATATCGGTACTGCAGTGGAGAATGTTAAGTTGAACTTCCACCTAGAACTCTATGCTACACTAGTAAGCAACTTGAACAGTGGGCTGGGCCTTGAACTGCAAGTTTTCTGCAAGTTATCTCCCAGGTTTCATTCGCCAAGATGGAATCCATCTCGCTACGAACCGCTTCCTTCCAGTAGTCAGCATCTTCAAATGCACAGGCCTCTAAAATAGAACTGGGAGTGTCATCTATGAGATACACAAGAAAATCATCACCAAAGGACTTTGCAATCCTTTGTCTCTTGCTCCTAGTAGGAACTTCATTGTTCCCTCCACAAGACTTTCAAAGTGTTCTATCGAAATGGCAAGTTTGATAATTGTAACTGGTTCCTGATTCGATGAACTAGGCATCTCCTGATTTGATGAGGTAGCCATATCCTTCATGGGAAAGATATCTTCAAAGAAGGTCGCATCATTCGACTCCATGATCGTACCGACATGCATGTCAGGTACCTCAGATTTTAGAACCAAGAATCTATAGCCAATGCTATGAAAAGCATATCCCAGGAAAACACAATCCACAGTCTTTGGTCCAAGCTTCCGCTTCTTTGAAATTGGAGCATTGACTTTCGCCAAACAACCCCATGTTCGCAAATAAGAGAGTTTTAACCTTTTCTTCTCCCATTCCTCGAATGGAGTTATCTCTTTGTTCTTTGTGGGGACTCGGTTCAGGACATGACATGCTATCAATATCGCCTCCCCCCACCATGTGTTGGAGAGACCCGATGTATCTAACATGGCGTTAACCAAATCAGTTAGAGTACGGTTCTTTCTTTAGAACACCCCATTTGACAGAGGTGAGTAGGGAGGAGTCATCTCATGGATTATACCATGTTCCGCACAAAAAGCATCAAACTCATTGGAAAAATACTCTCCACCACGGTCGGACCTAAGCCTCTTGATTTTTTGATCAAGTTGGTTTTCCACTTTAGCTTTATAGATCTTGAAAACGTTCAAAGCCTCATCCTTAGATTTCAGAAGATACACACTGCAGTATCTAGTGGAGTCATCAATTAATGTCATGGAATATTTCTTTCCAACTTTTGTCAACACACCATTCATTTCACATAGATCTGAATGTATGAGCTCTAGTGGTGCAAGATTTCTTATTTCCGCAGTCATGTGAGACTTACGAGGTTGCTTAGCTTGCACACACACTTTACACTTAGATCCCTTGACGGTGGTGAAACTAGGGATTAAGTTCAACTTCGCTAGTCGCGACATGCAACCAAAGTTATCATGACAAAGACGTGAATGCCACACATTGGATTCACTATTGTTGCAAATATGATTAACAACTTTATTGCAAACGTCTGATAAGGATAAACGAAACAAAGTCTTTACCAACAAAGGTTCCATACTTGGATATTACAAATTTATTCGACTCAAAGACAAGCTTGTAGCCAACTCCACACAGAAGAGATCCACTAACAAGATTTTTATTGATGGAGGGGACATAATGCATGTTCTTCAGCCACACGATCTTCCCCGAAGTAAACTTCAGATCGACCGTGCCAACACCATAAACAGAAGCACTTGAACCGTTGCCCATCAGCACGGTTGAAGTCCCTGCGGTCTGATAAGACGAAAACATGGAAATATCATCGCATACATGCACATTAGCACCCGTGTCAATCAACCAGTCAGGAGAATGACATACTGAAAGAATAGTGGGAAATATACCATACCCAGCATCCTTCATGTCAGTGTCTCCAATGACAACTTTAGCGGTCTTGCCGCCTTTCCCAGGATGACGCTTGTCATAGCGATTAGGGCAACTAGGAGCCCAATGATCAGGATCCCCACACACATGACAAGCACCTTTCTTCTTGCCATTCTTCTTCTTGAAGTTCGTGTGTTGCACAGCCTTGTTCTTCCCATCAAACTTTGCTTTTCCATCAAACTTGCCCTTGTTCTTGAACTTGTGGGGTTGGAAGTTCTGCTTCTGTACCACATTGGCACTAGATCCTCCAGCAATACCTCGAGCACGTGTGTCCTTTGCTCTCGTCTTTTCTTCCACATCAAGAGTGCCAATGAGATCCGGGACGGAAAACTCCTGCCTCTTATGCTTCAGCAAGGTAGCAAAGTTCCTCCATGAAGGAGGAAGCTTAGTGATGATACCTCCGGCAACAAACTTGTCCGGTAGCATACAACTGAAGTGCTCAAGTTCTCTAGCAAATGACTGTATCTCATGAGCTTGCTCAACCACGGAGCGCTCTTCAGTCATCCTGTAATCATAGAATTGCTCCATGATGTACAGCTCAGTGCCAGCATCCGAGACCCCAAACTTGGCCTCGAGTGCATCCCACATATCTTTTCCATTATCAATTGAGCATAAGCATCAACTATGTTCTCACCAAGAACACTCAAGAGAGCAGCCTTAAACAGAGTATCCATTTTCTGAAAAGCTTGTGCCTGTTGAGCATCAAGCTCTCCTTCAGGTTTGCCGAGAGTGGCGTCGTAGCAACTCATGGTTTGAAACCATAACACTGCTCTCACGCGCCACCTCTTATAGTGGATACCCTCAAACATAGGAGGTCTCATGGAAGCAGCAAAACCACTCGGGGTAAATTGCCTATAATAAGGTTTTTGGATTGTTGGAAATATGAGCAATTTACCGAATGATTTTATTAACAGAAATACTAGATAAAGCATGACTAATAAAGTAGAGATAAAACAAGTCATGCGTTCCGACAGAGAGAAGGAAAATAGCTTCTGCATATATGAACCGTAGCTTATCATATCTATAGCAGACAGTAGAACTAGTTGCATATATGAAGTAGAACCTAACATATTTAGGGCAAGTACTAGTACGAGAAACTGTGGCAGGATATCTAACAGAAAGAAGAACACATACGGGACAACAGCGGCAGTAGCACTGCACTTGGGGTCGGTGTCCTCGCCAGCCATGTCATCGAGGAGGTTGTCGACGTCGGGGAAGTAGTCGTCGGAGTCTGGGGCGTCCGTGACGAAGGAGTCAGTCAGTAGTCGCGCAGAGCGCTCCCCAAAAACCTTATCACCCTTCTCCTGTACAGGACTCAAAGAGGTGCGGTTTTGGAGGCCTACTGTCCCGACCTGCGGTGCACGCCGCCAGCCGGGATGAGGAAGACAGCAGCAGCTCAGCGATTGGAACCGGTGGCGTGAGGAAGGAGAAGTTCTGGTGCGTCTCTCTGAGAGGATCGACCTCCCTTTTATAGGCGCAAGAAGAGGAGGCGAGAGGTTGCGCCGGGAGCTGAAACGAACAGACAGCAGCCAAAGGGTGTAGCGTTCGTATTCAATATCCACTACAGCAAAAACTTTCCAGCTCTTGAGTGACCTTTCGTATACCCATAGTGCGTGGCAAAAATTTAGACATCGGCTCGTTCCCGCAACCCGCGGCGCGTCATGACGAGGCGAGGCGTGGCGTGGCGAGGCGGGCGGCGGAGGAGGAGCGCGTGTGGATATCCCTCTTGTTCTCATGCCCGTACAAGTGGGGAAAGAACCTCCCTTATAAGGAGGTCCAACTCCCACTAAACTAGCAATGTGAGACTAAACTTTAGTAGTATCCCTTGCCTTGCACAAATGGGCTAAGTGGGCCTCTAGGATTTATTAGGAATTTCTGAAATAGTTATTAGGCTGCCCAAAATGGACTAAATTCCAACAGTGTGTACGATGCACCATATCTTCATGTACATCTATATTCTGTAGATTCCAACTATATCTTTGCTGATCCTAAAGATACATTATCCTTCACTAGTACGTTGTATGAACAGTCAGCGTAACCAGTGTAAATGTTTTCGCCCAATTATTCTATGATCACTAACAACTTGATGTGTCTATTTTATCTATGATTGCTATATGTGTGTGAATGAATGTATGTTGAGATGGTGGGGGGTAGCAATGAAGTAAATGGCAACTAGACCAGAACCATATCTATAATACCTGAATAAACCAGAACCATATCTATAATCTATAATACCTAAATAGTTGATCCTCACTACAAGTATTCTTTCAACATGCACACTCCACATCGTCATGCATGTCACAACAGTGTTTCAGTTCCTAACAGTACATCGGTCATGGGCCCTCTCTAACCAGCTACTATCTCTTCCAAGTGTTCTCCCCCTGAAGAATGATCGGTCAGAGAGTAGTTAATAAAAGAAAAAGAAAAACAACCGAAGCCCAACATTTCATCCCTAAAATAATAATTTTCCTTTGGCTAAACCACCGACCGAAGACTAGCTCCTCTTCCTCGAACCCACAATACGGCTTTGTTGCCTTCTTCACTGATGTCTCCTCCCATACCCTCCCCCGCCCAGCATCCCATCGTTTCAATCCAATAGAAACTGTTGACCTTTCCTCTGCCCACGAGCGCCTCCTCCATAAACTCCATCTCTATCCCCTACCTCGATTGTTCATCGGGTGGAACCATGAAAGGGACACCCTAAACACATCCCACTAGCAACAGTCCTCGCAGCGTCTTTCTCCAGGTCTCCTATTCATGTTGCCGTTGCCACCGCAAATCATCGTTCTTCCGCTGTGATCTCTTCCTCGGTGAGTGCCTCTTTAATTTGTGGCATGGTGTTCAGCTTCTTTATTCTCCATTGCTGATTTTCCCTTGGACTTTCCCTTGGATTGAAGTCAAGGCATGTACAATTGTACATTACGGAGTTGCTTGACATGGTTGTGTAATGTTCTACAATTGTGCTTGTGTGGCCGCCAGGGAGGGACTTCTTCTGTCATTTGTTTGGAAAATTATATTTAGTGGTTTAGAGAATCTTGTGTTCAACCATTGTCAATGGTTAAGATTGTACTCCATTTCTAATTATTGTCTTTTGGAACAGTGGGATTATCTTCTTTTTGTCAAATTTGTTTTTTTTGTTTAGATAAACTAGGAATATGCTGGTTGTGTTTGGGCAGAATGCATTCTCCATTTACACGCGCACGTTGACATTCCATGGATGTTTGCTCTTTGAGACATTGTTCATTGACCCGCAAAAAGAGTTGGGTTTCAGTTTAGATATAAAATAGATTCTGGATTTTCATTGTGGAACAACATAATTGTTTACCCTTTTGTTATCTAGAGATGCATCTTATATGGTTTTGTCAAATATTTAGGTGACTAAAGTGGGGCCAAACTAAACCAGCTCGTGCATTGATTCTGACTACCTGAAGTTGGTCCATGAGGACCAAGGGGCAACAGATTTTCTGAGTATGATGCTGATTTTTTCCAATGATTTACATGGGAAGGGTGAGTCTAGCTGTGATGATCCCGATTCGCTCGGCAAACAAATAAGTGCATTTGGCAGAAGAAGAAGCATATGACGTTTGAGAAACCCCAAAGTTTATCGTACGGTAAGAAGTGACTACGATACTCTCATGGTCTAAGTAACTAAACCACACGTTAACTCTCTGTGTTATAACAATTGACTTGTGACGATAGCATCTCAAAGTATAACAAACAAGTTTAGGTCAATTCAATATGATCGTTCTTCTAACGCCATATTCTCAATGTTGTTTTGAGACTATTGTTACACTTAAGGACATCTCAAGATCCGGAAAACATGATCATAAACAACACTTGAGCTAGTCTTAGAGGCGAGACTAGAAATTCGGTTTTACGGTTTATCATTCCACACGTCCATATAAGTTTTCCACTGAATCGCACATTCCAGGATCATAGCAGTTACATCATAGAATATAAACTCTTAATTATAAATATGAAAATATAATAATACACTATTATTGCCTCTAGGGCATAATTCTAACAAATGATTGGTATCAAAATTTATGATAGCACTAGGCTGTTGGTACTTTGTGCTTTCCACAATGCATGATATACATAAGGAAGGTGTTTTTAGCATTATGTATATGTGATGAATTATTCTAGTTGGAGTTCGAACCATGATGTTTTGAACATGTCTTGTATACACCGGAAACAAGTGATACACTAGAAACTGTTGTGAGTCGAAGTGAATGAATGATTGAACCAATCTATTCCATGGATGATCAAGACATTTATATAGTTGGAACTAAACCTGGGCTAGGTGGCCCGGCCCGGCAGACCCGACCAAAAGCCCGACGTTCGGGCAGGTTTGGGCCTTGATTTCCAGCCCGTGGCCTGGCCCGGATCCCGGGAAAACCCGGCAAACATGTATGTTAGGGATTTTAAATAAAGAATGGGTGCAATGTTGTATTATTTATCCCTAGAATAGGTGATTTGGCATTTTGCTGGGCTGCGGGCCGTGTTGGGCTTGGGCTTGGGATTTTGTTAGTCGGGCTTTGTGAAGCCTGGCCCGAACCCGGCCCGGCGAGAGAATGCCCAACTCTAGTTGGAACACACAAATAAGGGACATGTCTGATCGTGAAGGGAATCACGGTGTTGGTGACCATATTGGCACCTTACAGAGAGGATTATCCCTTAATTATTGATTAATTAAATCTACATCATCTGTTGAAGCTTAACTTTTGGGCCTAAGTGATGTAAAGAGTTATTATTTATACATATACATCATCTGTTGGAGATGCTTTTAGACCTATAGGTTAGATCATGAGTAGTAGTGTGAGATATGCATCCTCATGAATATCGAGTAGTGAGTCATGTATGGTTCATACGATGTGGCTTTCGTTGATTTTTTCTCCAATTCTTCTACCTATTATCTTTCTAACAGTCTCATGTCATGTTTTTATTTTCCTTATCTATTTATCGTTTTTCTTTTCTATGTTTTCCATTTTTAAGATGAACTATTTTATAATGTGACGAAAATATTTTTTAAAATACATGAAAACATAAATAATTTTAAAATCATGAATATGTTTAATTTTTTAAATAGTTTTAAATTCGTGAACAACTTTAATTGAACATTTCTAAGAAATCACATTTTTATAGAATTTATATTTAAAAGAAAATATGTGAGCATTTCTTTAAATTGCGTCATCATTTTTTCAATGAGCGTTTTTAAAAATTGGTGAACATTTTTTGATACATTACATGAATTTTGTCCTTTTCTCTAATATAGTTTCTCATTTTTAATACCAATATTCTTAAATCTATTACAAATATTATTTTTTTCTGAAATAAAAAGGATATCCATGTGCAGCGCACGGCACGCTGACTCTTATTGAGGGGTCTCTTACTCTCAAGGAAAAGAAACGCGGAAGTGACTGGGTCGCAGCCCAAGTAGCTCTCGTTGCCGTTTCCTCATTATTCAGCGCTTACAGCGTTGAATACGAGGACTCACCTTGGACCGAAAGAGGCCCTCTCCCTCTCCACCGGATCTGAGAATGCAGATTCTGTGAGCTTATGCATCCGGGCCTCACTATCCTAACACTCCAATGTTGTTTTGAGATCTGTGCTACACAACTATCTTATTACATGGAATTTTCTCTTTTTTGTTCCTCTCATATAAAACATGTCTTGAACTTCAAACTTTGCAGTACAACATAACTTTGTAACTAGAATGCGAGATAAAACTTTCAGATTTTTTTGTCCGACATAAATATGAAAAATAAGATTTTTTAATCAAAAAAATCTCATTTTGTATATTTATGTTGGACCAAAAAATCTGTAAGTTTTATCCCACATTCTACATAGAAAACTTTGTTGTGCTGCAAAGTTGAAAGTACAAATACATGTTCTATATGAGAGAAACAAAAAAGAGAAAAATATTTGCACGAATCTTGATGCAGAAATGAGTGGTTGGATAAGGAGTACCCGGATGCATAGGCTCTAAAACATGTTTTCGCCGGATCTTAACTGTTGCATCTTCTCCGACGCTGGCGGCGTAGACGGAGGCGGAGGCAGACAGCCACGAAGAAGGGAAGGATGAACCGCACGGAGCGCAAGGCCGCGAGGGGGAATCAAGGCGAGGACAAGTGGACGGGGAAGCGCCGCCTGCTGCCGGAGGCGAACGAGGAGAAGCGCCGCAAGAGGGTGGCCAGGCCGGAGGAGGAGGAGGAACCAGTGGACCTGATGGCCTTAGTGGCGACGCAGTACCGCGAGAGATGGGAGTGGAGGTACCGTCGTGGTCGCGAATCCTACGAGGACGCAAGTAAGCAAGCATCGATCGATCCCGTCGCCCCACGATCTTCTTCTGGCCCCGGCGATCACCATCTCCACCATTCCCGTCAACCGATGAACGGATTCCTATTTTTTATTCTTTCTCCGATTCTAAACAGGGCGATGTTTTGTTTTGATGCAATGGTTGATCGTCAGATCATGGATGGGTTACTAAACTGAATCTTGATTGTGCTGCGTGCAGCGTCTATACCACCTATGCGATACACCGACGAGCCGCCGCCGCCCATTAACCGTGTCGGCTGCGCTGACGCTGTGGTCGTCTTCTCGGTGAAGGTGACGGAACTAAGCGATGGCCTGGAATGGCCGCTGGATGTGTACGGCGTTGTCGCTGCCCGGGATTCTGCGGACCACAATCGCAACCTCCTCTTCAACCGCACCAGAGACAACTGCCAGACACTCACCGCAGAGGTGTGTGTGTGTGTGCATCGATGCTATGTTTTCCATGCTATTTTGCCTGATCCATCGCGTATCATCACTTACTTGCATAGGCATGGCCGCGTGGGATATATACTAGCAGGGTTTATGGCATGGTTACGCTGATGTATTCATAGGTTAATTAGACTGCAATTATCTAAATTCTATGAGTGTGTCACAGTTACATATGCCGTCGATATGTGATATTTTCATTTGAATTGAAATCCAAGATAGCTAGTTGAGCCTGTGCAAACACATGAAGAATGGAATTAAGATGTGCATAGCTGAAAGATGAATTTGCTAGACTTTTCCTAGTAACTGATTTAACCATGCACAGCATTAGACTACACGCACAACCAGCAAGGGTTTGAGGATTTGAAATTTTGATGAAGTAAATGAGAGCAATTTTGCAGACCGGCACACATCCCATTCGTACTGTAGCACAACTTTGCAGTAAAATTTTACTGAATTTCCAAGCTTTGTTCTCTTATTGATATGGGGCCGAATTTAATCAATTTTCCAACATCATCCCATGCAGGATGCCTCTCTGTTGTTGACCGGTCCTAGCCACGCCATCATGAAAGTTAGGGCTGTCGACTATGATGTTGAACTAAAAGCGAAGGGCGAATCCCCGTCTCAAGATAAGCTCTTGAGCTTTTTTGTCGACAAGAACTACTACACTCCTGGTGAACGTCGCCAAGGAGTTCGCTGCCACACATGCTCTTCTCAGCTGAGCACAGTGGTGGTGATGGTCGGACACCTTAAACAAACGGTGGAGGCTACCATGACAATCCGAGTGACCGAGGGATCCTGGCCCACTCGATATCATGGACGATTCGCTGCGCGTATCTCCAACCTTGATGACAGGGACATGGTATTGTTCGATTCTCGGGACGAAGCGATAACTGTTATGAGCAATGGCACAATCGAGCTCACGCGTCGTGCTGTTTCGGTGGAAAAAAATGGAGAGCTGAGGATTTTGGTGGACGCATGGCTTGATGATGGTGATCTCGAGACTGCTTCGGTTGCCAATGGTGAAGTGTTGTTTGCCCCTAGAAGGTCAGGTAGAAGCAAGGGTGTGTGTGATGTTGGGTTCTCTAGGATAGAAGTCACTGTCGCCTGGTCCCTTGTTGTGAACCGGTGACATATGCTAGTGGGTTTGTTTGGGCCTGACCACATCAAAAAACATAGTCACATAAGAGTAGTTAATCAAATAAGGAGGATTATCTTATGTGTCACTCATAACTCATATTATAGTAATACAATCTCAAATTGTAACATGAGAAAACACTAGTAGAAAAAGAGTCAAATGTGAAGCACATTAGTGCCGGTTTGAATTTGAGCCGGCACTAATGTGTCCATTAGTGCTGGTTCCAACGGCTAGGCGGGCGGAGATCATTAGTACCGGTTCGTGGGCAACCTTTAGTATCGGTTCATGTCACGCACCGGTACTAATGAGGCTGTGTCAGGCTGTGGTCAGGCTGGGGCCCCACGAACACCTTTAGTATCGGTTCGTGGCATGAACCTGTACTAGAGTTTCTTAGTAAGCTGATGATTTTTAGTCCCACCTCGCGAAGAGAGAGGCAGTAGGAGCGGTTTATAAGCCGTGAGTACAGAGACGATGAAGAAGAGGCGCAATGCTCATCTGCACGTTGCTTAGCTTCAAGCCTTTCGGAATAGCATAGACTGCACGGAGCTATGTGTAGTGCAGTCTACACTATTTCAAAAGGCTTGAAGCTAATTAATGAGCATTGCGCCTCTTTTTTATTTTTAATAACTTGTTACAACTCCGGACTTCTTGTGTAATGGCAAAAATTGGATGCACTTCGTGTACAAACTGGACAATCTCTTTCGAAGTATTAGTGCCGGTTTCAGACGAAAACTCATCTGTTACGACGTCACTTTATTTTTTTAAACTTATTACAACTCCAGACTTTTTTGCGTTCAATACGCACCATTCAAAGCCACGTAATCAACTTTCAACCCTTTCTGACATCATTTGCTATTTTTTATTTATTTACCAATTTATTTTGAGAGCTAAATGACCGTGAAATTGAAAATCACTACAAAATGAACTCTGAAAATGTTGAAACTTGGCATGGTATCATCATTTCACCCACATAGTATGTGCAAAAGAGTAGAGAGGGTTACGGCAAAAACTGGATGCACTTCGTGTACAAACTGGACAATCTCTTTCGGAGTATCAGGGTTTCGAACGAGAACTCGTCTGTTACACGGTTACTTCGTTTTTAAAACTTATTTGAACTCCAGACATTTTTGCGTTCCGTATGCAGCATTCAAAGCGACGTCTTCAATTTTCAACTCTTTCTGACATCATTCGCTCTTTTTCAGTCATTTACCGATTTGTTTAGTAAATGACCGTGAAATTGAAAATCACTACAAAATGAACTATGAAAATGTTGAAACTTGGCATGGTATCATCATTTCACGCACATAGCATGTGCAAAAGAGTAGAGAGGGTTGTGGCAAAAACTGGACGCACTTCATGTACAAACTTGAGAATCTCTTTCGGAGTATCAGGGTTTCGGATGAGAACTCGTCTGTTACGCGGTTACTTCATTTTTTAAAACTTATCTGAACTCCAAACTTTTTTTGCGTGCCGTATGCAGCATTCAAAGCGATGTCATCAATTTTCAACCCTTTCTGATATCATTGGTTCTTTTCCAGTCATTTACCGATTTGTTTAGAAAGCTAAATGACCGTGAAATTGAAAATCACTACAAAATGAACTCTGAAAATGTTGAAACTTGGCATGGTATCATCATTTCACCCACATAGCATGTGCAAATGAGTAGAGAGGGTTACGGAAAAAACTGGACGCACTTCGTGTACAAACTGGACAATCTCTTTCGGGGTATCAGGGTTTCGGACGAGAACTCGTCTGTTACGCGGTTACTTCATTTTCTAAAACTTATTTGAACTCCAGACATTTTTGCATTCCGTATGCAGCATTGAAAGCGACGTCATCAATTTTCAACTCTTTCTGACATCATTTGCTCTTTTCAGTCATTTACCGATTTATTTAGAGAGCTAAATGATCGTGAAATTGAAAATCAATACAAAATGTACTCTAAAAATGTTGAAACTTGGCATGGTATCATCATTTCACCCACATAGCATGTACAAAAGAGTAGAGAGAGTTACGACAAAAACTGAAAGCACTTCGTGTACAAACTAGACAATCTCTTTCGGAGTATCATGATTTCGGACTATATAAAAAACTATATGAAAAACTACTCAGAAACAATTAGAAGAAAATAAATAAAGCAGAAAAGAAAAAGACTACTCCAAAATAAATAGAAGAAAATAAATAAGTCAGAAGGAAAAAAACTATGTAAAAATACTACTCAGAAATAGATAGAAAAAATAAATAAAGCAGAAAAGAAAAAAATATAAAAAATTGTTGGGGCGATGTCCAGTGGGCCTACTAGGCCTTGGACTTGTAAATTCAGGCCCACAAGGCCCAGCAGGCTCACAGGACAGCGCGCCATAGTCAGGCCCAGACGCCTGGTTTATAGAGGAGTTCGATAGAGCAGCCGCGACTGGGTTTATAAACCAGTGCGGCTGCCCTTCGCCCGGCGAGGTGGGACTAAACTTTGCGCACCGCAACGCACCCCTTTAGTACCGGTTCATGGCTCCAATCGGTACTAAAGGCCACCCTTTAGTACCGGTTGGAGCTACGAACCGGTACTAAAGGGGCCCGCTTCCCGCCGCTTGACCTGGCAAAAATTGACCTTTAGTACCGGTTGGTGTCTCCAACTGGTACTAAAGGCCCATCCTATATATATAGCACTTATGAAAAATTCAGTTTCATCTACCCAGTTCTTCTTCAAACTGCTTCCCGCGACATCGCCACCGCCGCCGCGCCGTCGCCCATCGCGCGTTGGGCCCTCGCCGCCCCTGCCGCGCGTCCTCGCCCCCGCCGCCCATCGTCGCCATCTTGCGCCGCCGCTCGTACGTCGCCGTCTCACGCCATCGCCCCCGGCCCGCCGCCCTCGCGCCGTCCCCGTCACGTCGCCGTTTTGCGCCGCTGCCCCCCGCTCGTACACACACACACACACACTTGGTATGGTTTCAGCATGAGCACATAGGGATCAAAGATGATCCAAGTAATAAGCTTCAGCAGTGTGATAGATTTTGAGTGGTTCTTCAACCATTGGTTCAGTAGGTACCACTATTTTTTTGGTATTTTGTGTTTCCTACCCATGACTAAAGATTGAAAACAACTAAGAACAGCAAATAAAAATTACTTAGTGATAAAGCAAACAAGCACACACGAGAATATTCACCCCACGCTATTGCTCCCCGGCAACGGCACCAGAAAAAGGTCTTGATAACCCACAAGTATAGGGGATCGCGACAGCTTTCGATAAGTAAGAATGTCGAACCCAACGAGGAGCTAAAGGTAGAACAAATATTCCCTAAAGTTCTATCGACCATCGATACAACTCTACGCACGCTTGAGGTTCGCTTTACCTAGAACAAGTATGAAACTAGAAGTACTTTGTAGGGGTTTTTGGATAGGCTTGCAAGAAAGTAAAGAGTGAGAAAATAAAAGCTAGGGGCTGTTTAGATGAAGACACAACTAAATTGGTTTTAGTAGAGAGCCTTTGTCAACAAGAAAGTTATTTGTCCCTAGGCAATCGATAACTAGACCGGTAATCATTATTGCAATTTTATTTGAGGGAGAGGCATAAGCTAACATACTTTCTCTACTTGGATCATATGCACTTATGATTGGAACTCTAGCAAGCATCCGCAACTACTAAAGATTCATAAAGGTAAAACCCAACCATAGCATTAAAGTATCAAGTCCCCTTTATCCCATACACAAACAACCTACTTACTCGGGTCTGTGCTTCTATCACTCACGCCACCCACCATAAGCAAATCATAAGCATATTGCAAACCCTACAACGGGAATCCCTCACGCTTGCGCGACACGGAGAGCACCATAGGACATCACCAATAATAAAACATACAACTCAAACCAATCACGATCATCAAATAGCCATTAGGACAAAACAGATCTACTCAAACATCATAGGATAGCCATACATCATTGGGAAATAATATATAGCGTTGAGCATCATGTTTAAGTAGAGATTACAGCGGGTAAGAGAGAGGTTACACCGCTGCATAGAGGGGGGAAGAGTTGGTGATGATGGCGGTGAAGTTGTTGGTGAAGATGGCGGTGATGGTGATGGCCCCGGCAGTGCTCCGGCGCCACCGGAAGCAAGGGGGAGAGGGCCCCCTTCTTCTTCTTCTTCCTTGACCTCCTCCCTAGATGGGAGAAGGGTTTCCCCTCTGGTCCTTGGCTCCCATGGCGTGGGAGGGGCGAGACCCTCTCCGAGATTGGATCTATCTCTCTGTTTCTCTCTGGTTCTGCGTTCTCCCGGTGCTCTGTTTCACCGTTTCGCGTATATATGGAGATCCGTAACTCCGATTGACCTGAAACCTTCACCGTGATTTTTTCCGAATATTAGCTTTCTTGCGGCAAAAGAAGAGCGTCAACCGCCTTATGATGGGCTCACGAGGGTAGGGGGCGCGCCCAGGGGGGCAGGCGCGCCCCCCTGCCTCGTGACCACCTCGGGCACTGGTTCGCGTTGATTTTCCTTCCAAATTTTCCAAAAATAAGCTCCGTCCGTTTTTATCCCGTTTGGACTCCGTTTGATATGGATATTCTGCGAAACCAAAAACATGCAACAGACAGGAACTGGCACTGGATCAATATGTTAGTCCCAAAAATAGTATAAAAAGTTGCCAAAAAGTATATGAAAGTTGAATAATATTGGCATGGAACAATCAAAAATTATAGATACGACGGAGACGTATCAGCATCCCCAATCTTAATTCCTGCTCGTCCTCGAGTAGGTAAATGATAAAAAAGATAATTTTTTGATGTGGAATGCTACCTAGCATAATCTTGATCATATGTCTAATCATGGCATGAATATTAAGACACGAGTGATTCAAAGCAATAATCTATCATTTGACATAAAAACAATAATACTTCAAGCATACCAACCAAGCAATTATGTCTTATTGAAATAACATAGCCAAAGAAAGCTCATCCCTACAAAATCATATAGTCTGGCTATGCTCCATCTTCACCACACAAAGCATTCACATCATGCACAACCCCGATGACAAGCCAAGCAATTGTTTCATACTTTTGATGTTTCTCAAACCTTTTCAACTTCCACGCAATACATGAGCGTGAGCCATGGTCATAGCACTATAGGTGGAATAGAATATGATGATAGGGGTTATGCGGAGAAGACAAAAAGGGAGAAAGTATCACATCTACTAGGCGTATTAACGGGCTATGGAGATGCCCATTAATAGATATCAATGTGAGGAGTAGGGATTGCCATACAACGGATGCACTAAGAGCTATAAGTTTATGAAAGCTCAAACTAGAAACTAAGTGGGTGTGCATCCAACTTGCTTGCTCATGAAGACCTCGGGCATTTGAGGAAGCCCATCATCGGAATATACAAGCCAAGTTCTATAATGAAAATTCCCACTAGTATATGGAAGTGATAACTCAAGAGACTCTCTATATGAAGAACATGGTGCTACTTTGAAGCACAAGTGTGGTAAAAGCATAGTAACATTGCCCCTTCTCTCTTTTTCTCTCATTTTTTTTCTTTTTTTTGGGCCTTCTCTTTTTTTCTTTTGGCCTTTCTCTTTTTTCGTTCGGAGTCTCATCCCGACTTGTGGGGGAATCATAGTCTCCATCATCCTTTCCTCACTGGGGCAATGCTCTAATAATGATGATCATCACACTTTTATTTACTTACAACTCAATATTACAACTCGACACTAGAACAAAGATATGACTCTATATGAATGCCTCCGGTAGTGTACCGGGATGTGCAATGATCAAGCATAGCAATGACATCAAAAAACGGACAAGTCATGAAAACATCATGCTAGCTATCTTACGATCATGCAAAGCAATATGACAATAAATGCTCAAGTCATGTATATGATGATGATGGAAGTTGCATGGCAATATATCTCGGAATGGCTATGGAAATGCCATGATAGGTAGGTATGGTGGCTGTTTTGAGGAAGATATAAGGAGGTTTATGTGTGACAGAGTGTATCATATCACGGGGTTTGGATGCACCAACGAAGTTTGCACCAACTCTCGAGGTGAGAAAGGGCAATGCACGGTACCGAAGAGGCTAGCAATGATGGAAGGGTGAGAGTGTGTATAATCCATGGACTCAACATTAGTCATAAAGAACTCACATACTTATTGCAAAAATCTATTAGTCATCGAAACAAAGTACTACGCGCATGCTCCTAGGGGGATAGATTGGTAGGAAAAGACCATCGCCCGTTCCCGACCGCCACTCATAAGGAAGACAATCAATAAACACCTCATGCTCCGACTTCGTTACATAACGGTTCACCAAACGTGCATGCTACGGGACTTGCAAACCTCAACAAAAGTATTTCTCAATTCACAATTACTCAACTAGCACGACTCTCATATCACCATCTTTATATTGCAAAACTATTGCAAGGAATCAAACATATCATATTCAGCGATCTACAAGTTTTATGTAGGATTTTATGACTAACCATGTGAATGACCAGTTCATGTCATCTCTCTAAATAGATATAAGTGAAGCAACAGAGTTTTAATTCTTTCTACAAAAGATATGCCCACGCTCTAACAAATATAAGTGACGCAAAAGAGCATTCTACAAATGGCGGTTGTCTAAGTGAAGAGAAACAGGCAATCCAAACTTCAAATGATATAAGTGAAGCACATGAAGCATTCTATAAAGCCATACTCAAAAGATATAAGTGAAGTGCAAAGAGCATTCTATAAATCAACCAAGGACCATCTCATACCAGCATGGTGCGTAAAAGAACAGTAAAAACCTAAATGCAAAAGACGCTCCAAGACTTGCACATATCGCATGAACGAAACGAATCCGAAAACATACCGGTACTTGTTGAAGAAAGAGGGGATGCCTCCCCAGCATCCCCAAGCTTAGACGCTTGAGTCTCCTTGAATATTTACTTGGGGTTCCTCAGGCATCCCCAAGCTTGAGATCTTGCCTCTCTTCCTTCTTCTCACATCGAGACCTTCTCGATCATCGAACACTTCATCCACACAAAACTCCAACAGAAAACTCGGTAAGATCCGTTAGTATAATAAAGAAAATCACTACTCTAAGTACTGTTGCAAACCAATTCATATTTTGTTTTTGCATTTTGTCTACTGTAATATAAATTTTTCATTGCTTAATCCACTGATATAAATTGATAGGTTCATCAAAACAAGCAAACTATGCATCAAAAACAGAATCTGTCTAAAACAGAACAGTATGTAGCAATCTGAACATTCACCATACTTATGATACTTTAAAAATTCTGCCAAAATTAGGAAACATAAAAAATTTGTACAGAAAGACAGTGCAAAAAGAATCAGAACCATTTGACATTGCAGTAAAAAATTAAAATTCACGCACTACAGCCAAAGTTTCTGTCCTGCACCGTACAAACCAACAAGCATTGTAAACATCCTAAAGGCAAACCTTGGCACATTATTTTTATAATACAATGGAATTGTACAAGGGGATAATTATTTTTGTTGAAAAGTTTCTGTAATCAAGATTCACAAAGTTTCCGTGAGCATGAACAAAGTTCAAGGCTAGCTCCCACTTCAACAATGCTTGTCTCTCTCACTTTCACTTTCCTTTTTGAAAAAGTTTTAGGTTCCCCTCTTTATTTTTGTTGTTTTTAAACTATATGAAAGAACTCAAAATAAATAAACGACTCTCTAAAACTTCCGAGTTGTCTCCCTGGCAGCGCTTTCTTTAAAGCCATTAAGCTAGGCATATAGTGCTCAAGTAGTGAATCCACCCGGATCCCAAGGTATATCAAAGCCAATTTTAATTAGCAATGATTTATAATTTAGTAGTGAGCACAAAGCAACATATATCATGTAATGACGAAGTCTAACTCTCTTCCTATGCATCGGCATGTCATAAAAGAACAATTCATGCACACCTAGTAAAGGCCAATGCATAGTATAAACAGTTTCTTGTAATTTTATCATGTTGGAAACATAGAGAGGTGGAGATATAGCTCCTATCTCATAATAATTACAAGTAGGAGCAGCAAGCACATGCATATTATATCTATCAAAATCATCATGTGCAACGGTAGAAGGCAACCCATCAATGTAATCCTTAATAAGTGCAAACTTCTCCGATATAGTGTAATCGGGAGAATTCAAAAAGATAATAGGACTATCATGCGTGGGTGCAATAGCAACAATTTCATGTTTAACATAAGGAACTATAGCAAGTTCATCTCCATAAGCATCATTCATATTGGCATCTTGGCCACAAGCATAGCAAGCATCATCAAAAAGGGATATTTCAAGATAATCAATGGGATCATAACAGTCATCATAGCAATCATCCTTCGGTAAGCACGAAGGGGAATTAAACAATGTATGAGTTGAAGAGTTAATCTCATTAGAAGGTGGGCACGGGTGATCAATCCACTCTTACTCCTTTTGTTCTTCGCTCTCCTCCTCATCTTTTTCATCCAATGAGCTCACAGTTTCATCCATTTCTTCTTCCATAGACTCCTGCAAAATATTAGTCTCTTCTTGGACAGCGGAGTATTCCTCAATATATAGTTTAACATAGGCATTAGAAGCCTAATTCTCATAACAATATTCAAGTATGGCAAAATTTTCAGATTTGTAAAGAGTAGCATCATACTTTTCAATCAACGAAGCAATTTCATAAGCACCCTTAAAAGCAACAAATTCTTCAATTTGTTGAACATCATAGTAATTATAAACACCCTTAGCATACGAAGATAAGATTCCATTATCAATAAACTCACATTGGTAGGGAAGGTGTTTCTTAGGGTTTTCAGAACAACAAGTAAAATCATATTCCCAACATAAATTCCAAGCATAGCATTGCAAACGATGAATTTGACCCAATAGAAGTTTCCCTTTTTCAGATATTCGGTGTCGCACATAACAAGCATGCTCATCTAAAGATTTGGCCTCGACTAAGCTAGTTGGGGTTTCAGCACGAGCACATAGGGATCGAAGATGATCCAAGTAATAAGCTTCAACAGTGTGATAGATTTTGAGTGGTTCTTCAACCATTGGTTCAGTAGGTACCACTAATTTTTTTGGTATTTTGCGTTTCCTACCCATGACTAAAAATAGAAAACAACTAAGAACAGCAAATAAAAATTACTTAGTGATAAAGCAAACAAGCACACATGAGAATATTCACCCCGCGCTATTGCTCCCCGGCAACGGCGCCAGAAAAAAGTCTTGATAACCCACAAGTATAGGGGATCGCAACAGCTTTCGATAAGTAAGAGTGTCGAACCCAACGAGGAGCTAAAGGTAGAACAAATATTCCCTAAAGTTCTATCGACCACCAATACAACTCTACGCACGCTTGACGTTCGCTTTACCTAGAACAAGTATGAAACTAGAAGTACTTTGTAGGGGTTTTTGGATAGGCTTGCAAGAAAGTAAAGAGTGAGAAAATAAAAGCTAGGGGCTGTTTAGATGAAGACACAACTAAATTGGTTTTAGTAGAGAGCCTTTGTCAACAAGAAAGTTATTTGTCCCGAGGCAATCGGTAACTAGACCGGTAATCATTATTGCAATTTTATTTGAGGGAGAGGCATAAGCTAACATACTTTCTCTACTTGGATCATATGCACTTATGATTGGAACTCTAGCAAGCATCTGCAACTACTAAATATTCATTAAGGTAAAACCCAACCATAGCATTAAAGTATCAAGTCCCCTTTATCCCATACGCAAACAACCTACTTACTCGGGTCTGTGCTTCTGTCACTCACGCCACCCACCATAAGCAAATCATAAGCATATTGCAAACCCTACAGCGGGAATCCCTCACACTTGCGCGACACACAGAGCACCATAGGACATCACCAATAATAAAACATACAACTCAAACCAATCACGATCATCAAATAGCCATTGGGACAAAACAGATCTACTCAAACATCATAGGATAGCCATACATCATTGGGAAATAATATATAGCGTTGAGCACCATGTTTAAGTAGAGATTACAGCGGGTAAGAGAGAGGTTACACCGCTGCATAGAGGGGGGAAGAGTTGGTTGTTGATGGCGGTGAAGTTGTTGGTGAAGATGGCGGTGATGGTGATGGCCCCGGCAGCGCTCCGGCGCCACCGGAAGCAAGGGGGAGAGGGCCCCCCTTCTTATTATTCTTCCTTGACCTCCTCCCTAGATGGGAGAAGGGTTTCCCCTCTGGTCCTTGGCTCACATGGCGTGGGAGGGGCGAGAGCCCCTCCGAGATTGGATCTATCTCTCTGTTTCTCTCTGGTTCTGCGTTCTCCCGGTGCTCTGTTTCACCATTTCGTGTATATATGGAGATCCGTAACTCCGATTGGCCTGAAACCTTCGCCGTGATTTTTTCCGAATATTAGCTTTCTTGCGGCAAAAGAAGAGCGTCAACCGCCTTATGGTGGGCTCACGAGGGTAGGGGCCGCGCCCAGGAGGGAAGGCGCCCCCTGCCTCGTGACCACCTCGGGCACTGGTTCGCGTTGATTTTCCTTCCAAATTTTCCATATTTTCCAAAAATAAGCTCCATCCGTTTTTATCCTGTTTGGAGTCCGTTTGATATGGATATTCTGCGAAACCAAAAACATGCAACAGACAAGAACTGGCACTGGGCACTGGATCAATATGTTAGTCCCAAAAATAGTATAAAAAGTTGCCAAAAAGTATATGAAAGTTGAATAATATTGGCATGGAACAATCAAAAATTATAGATACGACGGAGGCGTATCAATTAGCTAGTTCATGCTCTTAGTACTTGTCCTCTCATGTCCGTGTTCTTCGTCCTGAACTTAATCTCAAAGAGTGATTTGCTTTTGTGGTGTTATGAACGCTTATAATATCATTACCATGTTGAACTCGATGATATCTTTGTTTCTGGTACAAGTGAATGTTCTTCTTTAAGCTAGTGTTGGTGGTGATTAGATAGCGGTAATGACTATATGATGATTAAATAGTGGTAATGACGACTATGATGAGTTTTAGCTAGCTAGTATATACTTTTGTTGGTGATGATACATATGATGCAAGAGTTTTAATATTAATATGATGATGTTGATGAGTTATTATATCATTTATGAAAGAAACCGTAGATTAGTTTCAACTGGATGGATCCTAGCTAAGTGATCAAGGTGATCAAGGTAATATGGATATGGCATATACTTGATCACTTAGCTGCCAGGATCCACATGCATCCAGTCAAAACTAATCTGCGGTACTTTCAACTAATGATTTAATAACTCATTATAATGTAAAACAATCACTAAATTAAATTGAAAATACAAAATAAAAAGAAAAATAGAAAATAAAACAAAAACACCCCAAACATTTAGTACCAGTTGGTGTTACCAACCGGTACTAATGATCTACCCGCACCCGGGGCCAGGCTCGTGCCACGTGGTGGCACTTTAGCGCCAGTTCATGCCGAAACGGTACTAAAGGGGGGAGGGCTTTAGTCCCCACTCTTTAGTGCCGGTTGTAGAACCGGCACTAAAGGCCCTTACGAACCGACGCTAAAGCGCGATTCTGCACTACTGAAATATCCTTGATCTGTTTGGATGCCTATGATCTATTCAAATTATAACTTTCAGATTATATAACAGTGGGTCGTAACGCACATTTTATTAGTCAAATTGATGGTCTAAGTTAAGCCTCGAAATACATGAACATTTACTAAATTAATTGTGAATCATAATGTATAAAAATGTTAGTCAAATTGATGGACTGGGTTTGATGAATCCCAATTTTTTGAACAAAACGAAAAAGCCACTTCCATCCCCGGAAGCCCTAGCCACCAGGGCTCCTCTGCTATCCGCCGACAAGGCCATGTGTCCCCTCACCTCTGTCTGCCACACTGGTGGCGAGAGAGGATAGGGACCCTAGATAAGGTCTCTTTAATTAGAGTTTCATTCCTCGACAGTAGTGGCATATTGTGTAGTTCAAAAAATAAGGTTTCCTCGACTCTTGGTCCACCTCATCGGCATTGTAGGGGAAGGTTGATCGATCGTCCTTCTCTTTTGGAGTGATGGATCTGACTGGGTCTTCATGTTATGTATGTTGTCTCCGAGGTTGTCTTCCGGTGAAGTGGACGATGCAACTTCATGTCTTGTGTTGGAAATATGAGCAATTTACCAAATGATTTTATTAATAGAAATACTAGATAAAGCATGACTAATATAGTAGAGATAAAACAAGTCATGCGTTTTGACAGAGAGAAGGTAAATAGCTTCTGCATATATGAACCGTAGCCTATCATATCTATAGCAGACAGTAGAACTAGTTGCATATATGAGGTAGAACCTAACATATTTAGGGCAAGTACTAGTATGAGAAACTGTGGCAGGAAATCTAACAGAAAGAAGAACACATACGGGACAGCAGCAGCAGTAGCACTGGACTTGGGATCAGTGTCCTCGCCGGCCATGTCGTCGAGGAGGTTGTCGACGTCGGGAAAGAAGTCATCATCGGGGAAGTAGTCGTCGGAGTCCGGGGCGTCCGTGACGAAGGAGTCAGTCGGTAGTCGTGCAGAGCGCTCCCCAAAAACCTTATCACCCTTCTCCCGTACAGGACTCAAAGAGGTGCAGTTTCGGAGGCCTACTGTCCCGACCTGCGGTGCACGCCGCAAGCCGGGATGAGGAAGACAGCAGCAGCTCAGAGATTGGAACTGGTGGCGAGAGGAAGGAGAAGTTCTGGTGCGTCTCTCTGAGAGGAGCGACCTCCCTTTTATAGGCGCAAGAGGAGGAGGCGAGAGGCTGCGCCGGGAGCTGAAGGGAACGCGGGAGATGAAACGAACAGACAGCAGCCGAAGGGTGCAGCGTTCGTATTCAATATCCACTACAACAAAAACTTCCCAGCTCCCGAGTGACCTTTCGTATACCCGTAGTGCGTGGCAAAAATTTAGACATCGGCTCGGCTCATTCCCGCAACCCGCGGCGCGGCGTGGCGAGGCGGGCGGCGGAGGAGGAGCGTGTGTGGATGTCCCTCTTGTTCTCATGCTCATACAAGTGGGGAAAGAACCTCCCTTATAAGGAGGTCCAACTCCCACTAAACTAGCAATGTGGGACTAAACTTTAGTAGTATCCCTTGCTTTGCACAACTGGGCTAACTGGGCCTCTAGGATTTATTAGGAATTTCTGAAATAGTTATTGGGCTGCCCCCAATATAGACTAAATTCCAGCAATCCCCCACCAGATCCCAGAGGCACACAGAAATTTGCCTTTGGTTCCAAAACACTGTTTTATATACCGGTACTGCAGTGGAGAATGTTAAGTTGAACTTCCACCTAGAACTCTGTGCTACAATAGTAAGCAACTTGAACAGTGGACTAGGCCTTGAACTGCAAGTTTTCTGCGAATCTAGCTTCACATAAAGCCTTGACCGATACGTGGCTACCGTGGGTCTTCCCCGCGGGTGGGGCTTATGCGTCATACTCCGAGACCTTTCATGAGTTTACTAGAGAGAACCCTACTCTCATAGATTGCGACGTTTAACAATCAGACTCATATAGGTGCGTTCTTCAAAAGATGTTCTGCAGGACAACATCTCTGCTTCAAAGAGCCACTTAGAACACATTAAGATACATCAACCTGCCATGCAGATTAGGAGAGTATTGCATCTTTATGGAGTGGTATTTTAATAGTAAGGGTACTCTCCTCCCAGTTGACCAACAACTTGTCTTCCACATCTAATTCACGGGATCTCCGATCACAAAGAATAGGTTATCACTGTGAACAACTCATATTGTGGGTCTCATACCCATCTCCATCGATGCATTATCTATCACATTACGTGATAGACCCTTAGTAAAATGATCTGCCAGATTTTTAGACGTTTGGATATAATCCAATGCAATAACTCCGGAGTTTCTCATTTTTCTGACAGACTTTAACCTTCTCTGAACGTGTCTTGATGACTTCATGTTATCCTTTGAGCTGCTCACTTTCCTGATCACAGTTTGATTGTCGCAGTTCATAAGAATACCCGGTATAGGTTTCTCAACAATCGGCAAGTCATTCAAGAGCCGGCGAAGCCAATCTGCTTCGACCGTAGCTGTATCTAGTGCTGTGAGTTCTGCTTCCATTGTTGACCTCGTTAAGATGGTCTGCTTGCAAGACTTCCAAGAAACAGCGCCACCTCCATGAGTGAATACATAACCGCTCGTGTCCTTTATCTCATCAGCATCTGAGGTCCAGTTTGAGTCACTATACCCTTCAAGCACCTTTGGGTGCCCGGTGTAGTGAATTCCATAATTTGCAGTGCCTTTCAAATAGCGCAAAACTCTCTCTAGAGCTTTCCAATGCACATCTCCGAGTTTTGAGACAAACCGACTCAGTTTGCTAACAGCAAAAGAGATGTCAGGTCTTGTAGCACTTGCTAAGTACATAAGCGAGCCAATAATCTGAGAATACTTCAATTGGTCTCTAGCAATTCTTCGATTCTTTCGAAGCAACACACTAGCATCATATGGTGTTGGAGAGGGCTTGTAGTCACTGTAGCCAAAGCGACTCAAGATCTTTTCCACATAGTGAGATTGAAGCAATGTAATCCCACCATCATCGTCTCTCAACAACTTGATGTTCAGAATGACATCAGCCACTCCTAAATCCTTCATCTCAAAACAACGACATAGGAAATTTTTGACCTCCTTAATAACATTCAGATTTGTTCCAAAAATCAGTATGTCATCAACATACAAGCAAAGGATAACTCCCTCGCCCCCACCACGGCGATAGTACACACATTTGGCAGCTTCGTTTACAACAAAGCCTGCAGCTGTTAAAGTCCTTTCAAACTTCTCATGCCACTGTTTGGGTGCTTGCTTGAGTCCATACAAAGACTTCAGCAACTTGCACACTTTTCCTTCCTGACCATCTAGTACAAACCCATCTGGTTGTTTCATATAAATTTCCTCGTCCAACTCTCCATTTAGGAAAGCAGTCTTAACATCCATTTGATGAACGAGAAGACCATGTGGGGCAGCTAGTGAAAGTAGGACTCGAATAGTGGTCAGTCGAGCCACAGGTGAGTAAGTATCAAAGAAGTCTTCACCTTCCTTTTGGGTATAACCCTTAGCCACGAGCCGAGCCTTGTACTTTTCAATAGTACCATCAGGCCTAAGCTTCTTCTTGAATACCCATTTGCATCCTATAGGTTTGCACCCATAAGGACGATCGGTTATCTCCCAAGTTTCATTCGCTAAGATGGAATCCATCTTGCTACGAACCGCTTCCTTCTAGTAGTCAGCATCTTCAGATGCATAAGCCTCTGAAATAGAACTGGGAGTGTCATTTATGAGATACACAAGAAAATCATCACCAAAGGACTTTGCAGTCCTCTGTCTCTTGCTCCTAGTAGGAACTTCATTGTTTTCCTCCATAGGACTTTCAAAGTGTTCTATCGAAATGGCAGGTTTGGTAATTGTAACTGGTTCCTGATTCGATGAACTAGGCATCTCCTGATTAGATGAGGTAGCCATATCCTTCATGGGAAAGATATCTTCAAAGAAAGTCGCATCATTCGACTCCATGATCGTACCGACATGCATGTCAGGTACCTCAGATTTTACAACCAAGAATCCATATCCAATGCTACGAAAAGCATATCCCAGGAAAACACAATCCACAGTCTTTGGTCCAAGCTTTCTCTTCTTTGGAATTGGAACATTGACTTTCGCCAAACAACCCCATGTTCGTAGATAAGAGAGTTTTAACCTTTTCTTCTCCCATTCCTCGAATGGAGTTATCTCTTTGTTCTTTGTGGGAACTCGGTTTAGGACATGACATGCCGTCAATATCGCCTCCCCCCACCATGTCTTGGAGAGACCCGATGTGTCTAACATGGCATTAACCAAATCTGTTAGAGTACGGTTCTTTCTTT
Source organism: Triticum dicoccoides (assembly GCF_002162155.2). Taxonomy (NCBI): domain Eukaryota; kingdom Viridiplantae; phylum Streptophyta; class Magnoliopsida; order Poales; family Poaceae; genus Triticum; species Triticum dicoccoides. The sequence goes on along the minus strand of NC_041382.1, from coordinate 721,303,021 downwards.
CGGCCACCCCATTTGACTGAGGTGAGTAGGGAGGTGTCCTCTCATGGATTATACCATGTTCCGCACAAAAAGCATCAAATTCATTGGAAAAATACTCTCCACCACGGTCGGACCTAAGCCTCTTGATTTTTCGATCAAGTTGGTTTTCCACTTCAGCTTTGTAGATCTTGAAAAAGTTCAAAGTCTCATCCTTAGATTTCAGAAGATACACACGGCAGTATCTAGTGGAGTCGTCAATTAACGTCATGAAATATTTCTTTCCACCTTTTGTCAAAACACCATTCATTTCACATAGATCTGAATGTATGAGCTCTAGTGGTGCAAGATTTCTCATTTCCGCAGTCGTGTGAGACTTACGAGGTTGCTTAGCTTGCACACAAACTTGACACTTAGATCCCTTGACAGTGGTGAAACTAGGGATTAAGTTCAACTTCGCTAGTCGTGACATGCAACCAAAATTAACATGACAAAGACGTGAATGCCACACATTGGATTCACTATTGTTGCAAATATGATTAACAACTTTATTGCAAACGTCTGATAAGGATAAATGAAACAAACCTCCTGACTCATAGCCTTTACCAACAAAGGTTCCATACTTGGATATTACAAATTTATTCGACTCAAAGACAAGCTTGTAGCCATCTCTACTCAGAAGAGATCTGCTAACAAGATTTTTATTGACGGAGGGGACATAATGCACGTTCTTCAGCCGCATGATCTTTCCCGAAGTAAACTTCAGATCGACCGTGCCAACACCACGAACAGAAGCACTTGAACCGTTGCCCATAAGCACGGTTGAAGTCCCTGTGGTCTGATAAGACAAAAACATGGAAATATCACCGCATACATGCACATTAGCACCTGTGTCAATCAACCAATCAGGAGAATGACATACTGAAAGTATAGGGGGAAATATACCATACCCATCATCCTTCATGTCAGTGTCTCCAATGACAACATTAGCGGTCTTGCCGCCTTTCCTAGGGTGACGCTTGTCATAGCGATTAGGCCAACTAGGAGCCCAATGATCAGGATCCCCACACACATGACAGACACCTTTCTTCTTGTCATTCTTCTTCTTGAAGTTCATGTGTTGCACAGCCTTGTTCTTCCCATCAAACTTTGCTTTACCATCAAACTTGCCCTTGTTCTTGAACTTGTGGGGATGGAAGTTCTTCTTCTGTACCAGATTGGCACTAGATCCTCCCTCAATACCTCGAGCACATGTGTCCTTTGCTCTCGCCTTTTCTTCCACATCAAGAGTGCCAATGAGATCCGGGACGGAAAACTCTTGTCTCTTATGCTTCAGCAAGGTAGCAAAGTTCCTCCATGAAGTAGGAAGCTTAGTGATGATACCTTCGGCAACAAACTTGTCTGGTAGCATACAACCGAAGTGCTCAAGTTCTCTAGCAAATGACTGTATCTCATGAGCTTGCTCAACCACGGAGCGCTCTTCAGTCATCCTGTAGTCATAGAATTGCTCCATGATGTACAACTCAGTGCCAGCATCCGAGACTCCAAACTTGGCCTCGAGTGCATCCCACATATCTTTTCCATTATCAATTGACGCATAAGCATCAACTATGTTCTCAACAAGAACACTCAAGAGAGCAGCCTTAAACAGAGTATCCATTTTCTGAAAGGCTTGTGCCTGTTGAGCATCAAGCTCCCCTTCAGGTTTGCTGAGAGTGGCGTCATAGCAACTCATGGTCTGAAACCATAAGGTAGAACCTAACATATTTAGGGTAAGTACTAGTACGAGAAACTGTGGCAGGATATCTAATAGAAACAAGAACACATACGGGACAGCAGCAGCAGTAGCACTGGACTTGGGATCGGTGTCCTTGCCAGCCATGTCGTCGAGGAGGTTGTCGACGTCGGGGAAGAAGTCGTCGTCGGGGAAGTAGTCGTCGAAGTCCGGGGCGTCCGTGTCGAAGGAGTCAGTCAGTAGTCGCGCAGAGCGCTCCCCAAAAACCTTATCGCCCTTCTCCCGTACAGGACTCAAAGAGGTGCGGTTTCGGAGGCCTACTGTCCCGACCTGCGGTGCACGCCGCAAGCCGGGATGAGGAAGACAGCAGCAGCTCAGAGATTGGAACCGGTGGCGAGAGGAAGGAGAAGTTCTGGTGCGTCTCTCTGAGAGGAGCGACCTCCCTTTTATAGGCGCAAGAGGAGGAGGCGAGAGGCTGCGCTGGGAGCTGAAGGGAACGCGGGAGATGAAACGAATAGACAGCAGCCGAAGGGTGCAGCGTTCGTATTCAATATCCACCACAACAAAAACTTTCCAGCTCCCGAGTTACCTTTCGTATACTCGTAGTGCGTGGCAAAAATTTAGACATCAGCTCGGCTCATTCCCGCAACCCGCGGTGCGGTGTGACGAGGCGTGGCGAGGCGGGCGGCGGAGGAGGAGCGCGTGTGGATGTCCCTCTTGTTCTCATGCTCATACAAGTGGGGAAAGAACCTCCCTTATAAGGAGGTCCAACTACCACTAAACTAGCAATGTGGGACTAAACTTTAGTACTATCCCTTGCTTTGCACAAATGGGCTAACTGGGCCTCTAGGATTTATTAGGAATTTCTGAAATAGTTATTGGGCTGCCCCCAATATAGACTAAATTCCAGCATCTTGGTCCTCTGACTCCTTCTCCGACCAGCTTCGATGCCCTCGAGGAGTTTGAGGTTATGTCTCCCCGATCTGTCTGGTCAGATTTGGATGATCGTCCAACCCACTACATCGTCTTCTTCTCTGGGACGACAATCTGTCTTCTAGATCGTTATCGTCGACATCTTCTAGCTCTGATACGTGACTTCCCACCGTTGCGTCAAAAAAATTCCCATGGCTTCGATGGTGTTTCAGAGCTCTAGAGACGACATCAAGTTTCGTAAGGACACGTCGCGACGAGTGTGGGAGGAATATGGTGTAGATTTTCCTAAGGTCCGGTGTGTAATTTTCAGTTCATGTGAGGAAGTCCTTATAAGGGTTGGTCGGCTTTTTTAGGGGTATAGAACTTTATAATCATAAAATGGGTAGTTAATTGTTGCAATAGATGATTAAATAAAGTCCAACATAGCATCGACCCACACTTTGGGCAATCTAGATCTAATAGCTAAGTTTGCTAGGCAGTCTGACTCCACTTGCCTCTTGAAAACAATGAAGAAAATATAAGGTTCCAAAGTTCTTGGCCAACTGACAACTCTCAACATATACTACTGCATCAAGTTCCAAATAGTTCGCCACATCATATATCGCGTCAACGACTGGCAAACAATATGTTTTAACTTCCACCTTCCCACATCCTAGGTGAACTGCCAAGACCATGCCATTTCGCAGTGTGAGTCTCTTCCGTTGTAGCCTCTGCGACATGTGGTATAAACCAGTTTGCTGCCACAACAAAATGCCCCCCCACTCTTCTCTAATAACCGCACCAATAGCACCCGTCACGTTTTCTACATTGAATGAAGCATTTGTTGGGGAACGTAGTAATTTCAAAAAATTTCCTACGCACACGCAAGATCATGGTGATGCATAGCAACGAGAGGGGAGAGTGTTGTCTACGTACCCTCGTAGACCGGAAGCGGAAGCGTTAGCACAATGCGGTTGATGTAGTCGTACGTCTTCATGGCCCGACCGATCAAGCACCGAAACTACGGCACCTCCGAGTTCTAGCACACGTTTAGCTCGATGACGATCCCCGGACTCCGATCCAGCAAAGTGTCGGGAAAGAGTTCCGTCAGCACGATGGCGTGGTGACGATCTTGATGTTCTACCATCGCAGGGCTTCGCCTAAGCACCGCTATAATATTATCGAGGATTATGGTGGAGGGGGGCACCGCACACGGCTAAGAGAACGATCACCAGGATCAACTTGTGTGTCTATGGGGTGCCCCTGCCCCCGTATATAAAGGAGTGGAGGAGGGGAGGGCCCGCCCTCCCTATGGAGTGCCCTAGGGGAGTCCTACTCCCACCGGGAGTAGGATTCCCCTTTTCCTAGTACAACTAGGAGTCCTTCCAAGTAGTAGGAGTAGGAGAAAAGGAAGGGGAAGAGGGAAGAGAAGGAAGGATGGGGCGCCGCCCCTCCCCTTAGTCCAATTCGGACTAGTCAATGGGGGGCGCGGCCTGCCTCTCATTCTCCCCTAAAGCCCAATAAGGCCCATATACTTCTTCCCCCGTATTCCCGTAACTCCCCGGTACTCCGAAAAATACCCGAATCACTCGGAACCTTTCCGGTGTCCGAATATAGTCGTCCAATATATCGATCTTTACGTCTTGACCATTTCGAGACTCCTCGTCATGTCCCCGATCTCATCCGGGACTCCGAACTCCTTCGGTACATCAAAACTCATAAACTCATAATATAACTATCATCGAAACCTTAAGCGTGCGGACCCTACGGGTTCGAGAATAATGTAGACATGACTGAGACACGTCTCCGGTCAATAACCAATAGTGGAACCTGGATGCTCATATTGGCTCCCACATATTCTATGAAGATCTTTATCGGTCAGACCGCATAACAACATACGTTGTTCCCTTTGTCATCGGTATGTTACTTGTCCGAGATTTGATCGTCGGTATCTCAATACCTAGTTCAATCTCGTTATCGGCAAGTCTCTTTACTCGTTCCGTAATACATCATCTCGCAACTAACTCATTAGTTGCATTGCTTGCAAGGCTTAAGTGATGTGCATTACTGAGAGGGCCCAGAGATACCTCTCCGACAATCAGAGTGACAAATCCTAATCTCAAAATACGCCAACCCAACATGTACCTTTGGAGACACCTGTAGAGCACCTTTATAATCACCCAGTTATGTTGTGACGTTTGGTAGCACACAAAGTGTTCCTCCGGCAAACAGGAGTTGCATAATCTCATAGTCATAGGAACATGTATAAGTCATGAGGAAAGCAATAGCAACATACTAAACGATCGGGTGCTAAGCTAATGGAATGGGTCATGTCAATCACATCATTCTCCTAATAATGTGACCCCGTTAATCAAATGACAACACATGTCTATGGTTAGGAAACATAACCATCTTCGATCAACGAGCTAGTCAAGTAGAGGCATACTAGTGACGTTTAGTTTGTCTATGTATTGACACAAGTATTATGTTTCCGGTTAATACAATTCTAGCATGAATAATAAACATTTATCATGAAATAAGGAAATAAATAATAACTTTATTATTGCCTCTAGGGCATATTTCCTTCAGTCTCCCACTTGCACTAGAGTCAATAATCTAGTTCACATCGCCATGTGATCTAACATCAATAGTTCACATCTTTATGTGGTTAACACCCATAGTTCACATCGATATGTGACCAACACCCAAAGGGTTTACTAGAGTCAGTAATCTAGTTCATATCGCTATGTGATTAACACCCAAAGAGTACTAAGGTGTGATCATGTTTTGCTTGTGAGATAATTTTAGCAACGGGTCTGTCATATTCAGATCCGTAAGTATTTTGCAAATATCTATGTCAACAATGCTCTGCACGGAGCTACTCTAGCTAATTGCTCCCACTTTCAATATGTATCTAGATCGAGACTTAGAGTCATCCAGATCTATGTCAAAGCTTGCATCGATGTAACTATTTACGACGAACCTTTTGTCACCACCATAATCGAGAAACAAATCCTTATTCAGCTAAGGATAATTTTGACTGTTGTCCAGTGATCTACTCCTAGATCACTATTGTACTCCCTTGCCAAAATCAGTGTAGGGTATACAATAGGTACACAACATGGCATACTTTATAGAACTTATGATTGAGGCATAGGGAATGATTTTCACTCTCTTTCTATCTTCTGCCGTGGTCGGGCTTTGAGTCTTACTCAATTTCACACCTTGTTACACAGGCAAGAACTCTTTATTTGACTGTTCCATTTTTAACTACTTTAAAATCTTGTCAAGGTATGTACTCATTGAAAAAACTTATCAAGCATCTTGATCTATCTCTATAGATCTTGATGCTCAATATGTAAGCAGCTTCACTGAGGTCTTTCTTTGAAAAACTCCTTTCAAATACTCCTTTATGCTTTGTAGAATAATTCTACATTATTTCCGATCAACAATATGTCATTCACATATACTTATCAGAAATGTTTTAGTGCTCCCACTCACTTTCTTGTAAATACAGGCTTCACCGCAAGTCTGTATAAAACTATATGCTTTGATCAACTTATCAAAGCGTATATTCCAACTCCGAGATGCTTGCACCTGTCCATAGATGGATTGCTGGAGCTTGCATATTTTGTTAACACCTTTAGGATCGACAAAACCTTCTAGTTGCATCGTATACAACTCTTCTTTAATAAATCCATTAAGGAATGCAGTTTTGTTTATCCATTTGCCAGATTTCATAAAATGCGGCAATTGCTAACATGATTCGGACAGACTTAAGCATAGATACGAGTGAGAAACTCTCATCGTAGTCAACACTTTGAACTTGCCGAAAAACCTTTTGCGACAATTCTAGCTTTGTAGATAGTAACACTACTATCAGCGTCCGTCTTCCTTTTGAAGATCCATTTATTTTCTATGGCTTGCCGATCATCGGGCAAATCCATCAAAGTCCATACTTTGTTCTCATACATGGATCATATCTCAGATTTCATGGCCTCAAACCATTTCGCGGAATCTGGTCTCATCATCGCTTCCTCATAGTTCGCAAGTTCGTCATGGTCTAGTAACATGACTTCCAGAACAGGATTACTGTACCACTCTGGTGCGGATCTCACTCTGGTTTACCTACGAGATTCGGTAGTAACTTGATCTGAAGTTACATGATCATCATCATTAGCTTCCTCACTAATTGGTGTAGTAGTCACAAGAATAGATTTCTGTGATGAACTGCTTTCCAATAAGGGAGAAGGTACAATTACCTTATCAAGTTCTCTAATTTCCTCCCACTCACTTCTTTAGAGAGAAACTCCTTCTCTGGAAAGGATCCATTTTCAGCAACGAATATCTTGCCTTCGGATCTGTGATAGAAGGTGTACCCAACATTTTCTTTTGGGCATCCTATGAAGACGCACTTCTCCGATTTGGGTTTGAGCTTATCAGGATGAAATTTTTTCATATAAGCATCGCAACCCCAAACTTTAAGAAACGACAACTTTGGTTTCTTGCCAAACCACAGTTCATACGGTGTCGTCTCAACGGATTTAGATGGTGCCCTTTTTTAACGTGAATGCAGCTGTCTCTAATGCATAACCCCAAAACTATAGTGGTAAATCGGTAAGAAACATCATAGATTGCACTATATCCAATAAAGTACGGTTATGACGTTCGGACACACCATTATGTTGTGGTGTTCCAGGTGGCATGAATTTGTGAAACTATTCCACATTGTCTTAATTGAAGACCAAACTCGTAACTCAAATATTCGTCTCCGCGATTAGATCGTGGAAACCTTATCTTCTTGTCATGATGATCTTCCACTTCACTCTCAAATTCTTTGAACTGTTCAAATGTTTCAGACTTATGTTTCATCAAGTAGATATACCCATATCTACTTAAATCATCTGTGAAGGTCAGAAAATAACGATACCCGCCGCGAGCTTCAACACTCATCGGATCGCATACATCAGTATGTATTATTTCCAATAAGTCAGTTGCTCGCTCCATTGTTCCGGAGAACGGAGTCTTTAGTCATCTTGCCCATAAGACATGGTTCGCAAGCACCAAGTGATTCATAATCAAGTGATTCCAAAATCCCATCAGCATGGAGTTTCTTCATGCGCTTTACACCAATATGACCTAAATGATAGTGCCACAAATAAGTTGCACTATCATTATTAACTTTTCATCTTTTGGTTTCAATATTATGAATATGTGTATCACTACGATCGAGATCCAATGAACCATTTTCATTGGGTGTGTAACCATATAAGGTTTTATTCATGTAAACAGAACAACAATTTATTCTCTTACTTAAATGAATAACCGTATTACAATAAACATGATCAAATCATATTCATGCTCAAAGCAAACACCAAATAACACTTATTTAGGTTCAACACTAATCCCGAAAGTATAGGGAGTGTGCGATGATGATCATATCAATCTTGGAACCACTTCCAACACACATCGTCACTTCACCCTTAACTAGTCTCTGTTTATTCTATAACTCCCGTTTCGAGTTACTAATCTTAGCAACCGAACTAGTATCAAATACTGAGGGGTTGCTATAAACACTAGTAAAGTACATATCAATAACATGTATATCAAATATACTTATGTTGACTTTGCCATCCTTCTTATCCGCCAATCACTTGGGATAGTTCCGCTTCCAGTGACCAGTCCCTTTGTAGTAAAAGCACTTAGTCTCAGGCTTAGGACCAGGCTTGGGCTTCTTCACTTGAGCAGCAACTTGCTTGCTGTTCTTCTTGAAGTTCCCCTTTTTCCCTTTGCCCTTTTCTTGAAACTAGTGATCTTGTCAACCATCAACACTTGATGCTCTTTTTTGATTTCTACCTTCATCGATTTCATCATCATGAAAAGCTCGGGAGTCGTTTTCGTCATCCCTTGCATACTATAGTTCATCACGAAGTTCTACTAACTTGGTGATGGTGACTAGAGAATTCTGTCAATCACTATCTTATCTGGAAGATTAACTCCCACTTGATTCAAGCGATTGTAGTACCCAGACAATCTGAGCACATGCTCACTAGTTGAGCGTTTCTCCTCCATCTTTTAGCTATAGAACTTGTTGGAGACTTCATATCTCTCAACTCGGGTATTTGCTTGAAATATTGACTTCAACTCCTGGAACATCTCATATGGTCCATGACGTTCAAAACATTTTTGAAGTCCCGATTCTAAGCCGTTAAGCATGGTGCACTAAACTATCAAGTAGTCGTCATATTGAGCTAGCCAAACGTTCATAACATCTGCATCTGCTCCTGCAATAGGTCTGTCACCTAGCGGTGCATCAAGGACATAATTCTTCTATGCAGCAATGAGGATAAACCTCAGATCACGGATCCAATCCGCATCATTGCTACTAACATCTTTCAACACAATTTTCTCTAGGAACATATCAAAATAAATACAGGGAAGCAACAACGCGAGCTATTGATCTACAACATAGATATGCTAATACTACCAGGACTAAGTTCATGATAAATTTAAGTTCAATTTAATCATATTACTTAAGAACTCCCACTTAGATGGACATCCCTCTAATCCTCTAAGTGATCACGTGATCCATATCAACTAAACCATGTCTGATCATCACGTGAGATGGAGTAGTTTCAATGGCGAACATCACTATGTTGATCATATCTACTATATGATTCACGCTCGACCTTTCGGTCTCCGTGTTCCGAGGCCATATCTGTTATATGCTAGGCTCGTCAAGTTTAACCTGAGTATTCTGCGTGTGCAACTGTTTTGCACCCGTTGTATTTGAACGTAGAGCCTATCACACCCGATCATCACGTGGTGTCTCAGCACGAAGAACTTTCGCAACGGTGCATACTCAGGGAGAACACTTTTACTATGATAATTTAGTGAGGGATCATCTTATAATGCTACCGTCAATCAAAGCAAGATAAGATGCATAAAAGATAAACATCACATGCAATCAATATAAGTGATATGATATGGCCATCATCATCTTGTGCTTGTGATCTCCATCTCCGGAGCATCGTCATGATCACCATCGTCACCGGCGCGACACCTTGATCTCCATTGTAGCATCGTTGTCGTCTCGCTAATCTTATGCTTCTACGACTATCGCTACCGCTTAGTGATAAAGTAAAGCATTATAGGGCGATTGCATTGCATACAATAAAGCGACAACCATATGGCTCCTGCCAGTTGCCGATAACTCGGTTACAAAACATGATCATCTCATACAATAAAATTTAGCATCATGTCTTGACCATATCACATCACAACATGCCCTGCAAAAACAAGTTAGACGTCCTCTACTTCGTTTGTTGTAAGTTTTACGTAGCTGCTATGGGCTTAGCAAGAACCGTTCTTACCTACGCATCAAAACCACAATGATAGTTTGTCAAGTTGGTGCTGTTTTAACCTTCGCAAGGACCGGGCGTAGCCACACTTGGTTCAACTAAAGTTGGAGAAACTGACACCCGCTAGTCACCTGTGTGCATAGCACGACGGTAAAACCAGTCTCGCGTAAGCGTATGCGTAATGTCGGTCCGGGCCGCTTCATCCAACAATACCGCCGAACCAAAGTGTGACATGCTGGTAAGAAGTATGACTTATATCGCCCACAACTCACTTGTGTTCTACTCGTGCACAACATCAACATATAAAACTTAGGCTCGGATGCCACTGTTGGGGAACATAGTAATTTCAAAAAAATTCCTACGCACACGCAAGATCATGGTGATGCATACCAACGAGAGGGGAGAGTGTTGTCTACGTACCCTCGTAGACCGGAAGCGGAAGCGTTAGCACAACGCGGTTGATGTAGTCGTACGTCTTCACGGCCCGACCGATCAAGCATCGAAACTACGACACCTCCGAGTTCTAGCACACGTTCAGCTCGATGATGATCCTCGGACTCCGATCCAGCAAAGTGTCGGGGAAGAGTTCCGTCAGCACGATGGCGTGGTGACGATCTTGATATTCTACCGTCACAGGGCTTCGCCTAAGCACCGCTACAATATTATCGAGGATTATGGTGGAGGGGGGCACCGCACGCGGCTAAGAGAACGATCACCAGGATCAACTTGTGTGTCTATGGGGTGCCCCCTGCCCCCGTATATAAAGAAGTGGAGGAGGGGAGGGCCGGCCCTCTCTATGGCGCGCCCTAGGGGAGTCCTATTCCCACCGGGAGTAGGATTCCCCTTTTCCTAGTACAACTAGGAGTCCTTCCTAGTAGTAGGAGTAGGAGACAAGGAAGGGGAAGAGGGAAGAGAAGGAAGGAGGGGGCGCCGCCCCTCCCTTAGTCCAATTCGGACTAGTCAATGGGGGGGGGGGGGCGCGGCCTGCCTCTCCCTCTCCCCTAAAGCCCAATAAGGCCCATATACTTCTTCCCCCGTATTTCCGTAACTCTCCGGTACTCCGAAAAATACCTGAATCACTCGGAACCTTTCCGATGTCCGAATATAGTCGTCCAATATATCGATCTTTACGTCTCGACCATTTCGAGACTCCTCGTCATGTCCCCGATCTCATCCGGGACTCCGAACTCCTTCGGTACATCAAAACTCATAAACTCATAATATAACTATCATCGAAACCTTAAGCGTGCGGACCCTACGGGTTCGAGAACAATGTAGACATGACTGAGACACGTCTCCGGTCAATAACCAATAGCGGAACCTGGATGCTCATATTGGCTCCCACATATTCTATGAAGATCTTTATCGGTCAGACCGCATAACAACATACGTTGTTCCCTTTGTCATCGGTATGTTACTTGTCCGAGATTTGATCGTCGGTATCTCAATACCTAGTTCAATCTCGTTACCGGCAAGTCTCTTTACTCGTTCCGTAATACATCATCTCGCAACTAACTCATTAGTTGCATTGCTTGCAAGGCTTAAGTGATGTGCATTACCGAGAGGGCCCAGAGATACCTCTCCGACAATCGGAGTGACAAATCCTAATCTCGAAATACGCCAACCCAACATGTACCTTTGGAGACACCTGTAGAGCACCTTTATAATCACCCAGTTACGTTGTGACGTTTGGTAGCACACAAAGTGTTCCTCCGGCAAACGGGAGTTGCATAATCTCATAGTCATAGGAACATGTATAAGTCATGAAGAAAGCAATAGCAACATACTAAACGATCGGGTGCTAAGCTAATGGAATGGGTCATGTCAATCACATCATTCTCCTAATGATGTGATCTCGTTAATCAAATGACAACACATGTCTATCGTTAGGAAACATAACAATCTTCGATCAACGAGCTAGTCAAGTAGAGGCATACTAGTGACGTTTAGTTAGTCTATGTATTCACATAAGTTTTATGTTTCCGGTTAATACAATTCTAGCATGAATAATAAACATTTATCATGAAATAAGGAAATAAATAATAACTTTATTATTGCCTGTAGGGCATATTTCCTTCAACATTAACATTCACTTTCATGCATCCATGCAAAGGTTTCTGCCACATATGATTAGCCTTCTTCGGATGATCTTCGAGCTCGGCGCCTTAAAGAAGTTCACTACAAGTACCTTGATCGTCACCGCAGTGTGCTCTAGTCCTTGGACAACTTCACTTGTGTGTCTGTCCGTATCACCAGATGTGCCTAGTGACAACCGTGGCGAGCTCCGGGATCAGCACATCTTCCACTGGCAATCGAGCATCTTTTCCTTTACGAACCATCATAGCAGAACCCGACCTATCCAATAGAACTGCTTGAGCAATGACATTCTTCGGTCCCAGTTCATTTCAAACCTTCTTCACACATGGACATGTGAATAAACAGTGATGTATATCTTCCATTCCGATGCCACAAACTGGGCATTGAGGGCATGTAGGTATGTGCCTATTTGCCAACATTGCATAGAAAAGTAGCACACCATGTAAGGATGTCCTCATAAAGCAATGGCGGAACTACAAAAAAATTACTCTTGCAGGCCAAGGCAGACCAAGCTGAAGGAAACACATATATTTTCTCTCCCAAAAGCCCAGTTTTACATATGCTCTTTTAATGTTTGGGCGTACTTCGCCAGTGCTTATAAGGGTTGGTCGACTTTAATATATGACCATTGGCTTTTTCACAATAAAATGATGGATAGACTTACTCCCGCCCTTTGTTTTAACTAATTTTGATTCGTGAAGACAAAGTTTTGACCGATTTTGTAGCGCATAAACAATATATTAAGCCTATTTGGAAATGCCCCGCTCACTAAAATTCAGCTTTACTCTCAAAAGCGCGAGCCAAACAAGGTAGTTTTATGATGTCCTGCTCCACATAAACAATAGAATCTGGGGTACAATTCCTTGTTTTTCATGAAGCTCTTGAGTGGTGGTGTTCCAAAAACTCTAGTTCAAAAAGTCTTCATGGAATTAGGGGGAAATTACCCACCACTACCATCGGTAAGAGGATACCATTTCATTTTTTCCCACGTCACGCAGCCCCAATAGACCTTTCACACACAATTTTCTTATTTTTGAAGAAAGAGGTAGCTAGAAGCTAAAGAGTATAAACTACTCTATGATGAAGCTGCAACTCTTACTTGAATCTGCTTTGAAATGAATTTGATGGGTTGAACTGATTTTGACGGAGTAAAACAATCTGAAACAGACTCAAGTAAGTAGAGGTTTTTTTTTGAACATAAGTAAGTAGAGGTTACGAACTTCGAAAAGTGCCAACGGAGGACTCCAGTTCTTAAGTACCATATTTCCACTGCGCAGAAAAATAGAAATTATACACACAAAAATACATGTATAACATGTTCAAGAAAATTTTCATAACAATATAGCTAATAGCTTCAGACGTGACACACACACGGAAAAGGCATTTCCTAAACGGCGCCTTCAGCGCCCGTTTCTTCCTTTCTTGCAAACGGGCGCATACCCTTTCCTCCACGCTGGGCCAGCCCAGCTTTCCTTTTTTTCTGTTTTTGAACGCAAAAATGTTGTGCGATGATTGAGGTTCGAACAGCCGACCTCCTGCTGGTGATTACCATGCGCTAACCACGCGAACACCTACTACATATGTGTTCGTTTCCATAGTTCTTCTTCCTATCTTCTCTTTTCTCTTTGAAAAAGTTATTTTCTTGTTCCTTTTTTTATTGGAATAGTTCTGTTCTTTTTTTCCTTTTTCGTTTTTTCTTTTGCTAAATTGAATGATTTTTTTTCAAAATTGAATGAACTTTTTTACAAAATAGATGAACTCTTTCAAAAATTAATGAACTGTTTTTTGAAATCGATGAACTTTTTTTAAATCTATGAACCTTTTTCAATTTTGAACGACCTTTTTTCAAAATCAATGAACTTCTTTTCAAAACCGATGAACTTTTATCGAAATCGATGAACTTTTCCAAAGTCGGTGAACTTTTTTCAGTATTTTGTGAACTCTTTTTGAAAATTGATGAACTTTTTCCAAAGTTGGTGAACTTTTTTCAGTATTTTGTGAACTCTTTTTGGAAATCGATGAACTTTTTCCAAAGTCGGTGAACTTCTTTCAGTATTTTGTGAACTCTTTTTGAAAATCGATGAACTTTTTCCAAAGTCGGTGAACTTTTTCCAGTATTTTGTGAACTCTTTTTGAAAATCGATGAACTTTTTCCAAAGTCGGTGAACTTTTTCAGTTTTTGTGAACTCTTTCTTAAAATCGATGAACTTTTTTCTCAGAAATGATGAACCTTTTTCCAAATCGATGAACTTTTTGAAATTCATGCTTTTTTTTCTCAAATAATCCCAAAATCTAAGTGATAAGGTATAAATAGTGCGTCCACAGTCGTTCTTATATTTTTGCCTGTGATTTCAGTCAGAGCAATTTAGTGGCTCTGGTGGTTAGCGAAGATTTACGTCAGTCCAACGGCGCGAGATCGTATCCTGAACAAAGCTATACTTTTTGCACTTTTTCCGCTAGGTAAGTTCGCTGCCCTCGCTTCTCGTGGGCCGGCCCAACTGCGTGCTGTAGTGAGCGCCACTTGGTTCCAGGGCGCAAAGGGCGCCCTATAGGAGCTCCCCACGGAAAAGACAAATACGTACGGGAAAATGGGCCAGTTTTTTTGGGTTGGGCCAAGATTTTTTTTGTTGCTTGCAAAACACAACATTTTTGAACGGAAATTTACGGATCTGTCATAAGTACGTATAGGTTCTCACATAATTATTTTGAATTTTTTAAAACTTGGATATATCCTTTTCGAACATAAAAAAAGGGGATTGCTAAAAAAAAAGGCTCCAATGAGCCTGTCCGCCAAAAGTTCGCTCTCAGGATACGCTTCATTTTGGAGCATCGAATGCGTCTTACGCTCTCCGCAGTCGAAAGCGTATTCCTTCCTGAACAGCAATCTTGTCCCCAACGAAACCTACTTTACGCCTTCGCTGCCAATCTTGGCCCCAACGAAACCTACCAGTAGTACAAAACCCACAAAACCCCAGGAGCCAACTGCAAGAGAGAGGGGGGCAGCAGCAACCGCAGCCGCAGGAACCACCAGCCGACGCCGGCGGCATGGCTCGGAGCGGCAGCAGCAGCGGCGCCAGCCCGTGCGACCTGGACAAGGAGTTCGCCCCCCAGATCGCCCAGCTCCTCGCCGCCCCTTCTCCCCAGTCCGCCCAGGTACTCTCCCCTCCGTTCCCCTCCACCCCTTCTCCCCGTTCTCGGTCTGGTGCGTCTGGCTGCCTGAGGATTTGTTTATTGTGCCTAGTTCTGTTGCGGCGTATGAATCTTCGGTGGAAAAGCTCGGATTGGGCTCTTCCGTGGTGCCAATGTCGGGAATTTCGGTCAGGGGGCGCTGTTTGGGTGGTGATGTTTGCGGTTTCTGGTTTTATCCAGTCCTGCTAACATAGGAGGATCTTACTTTTTCGTAAGAGACATGAGAGCCGAAATGTGTGGGTCTCGATTAGTCTGCAACATTAACCCCCTATATTTAAAAAAAAAATCCACTGGAGTGCGAATTTAAGATCCAAGGTGCCTCCTTTTTAGCATTCCAGTAATTACTGTGCGTAATGAATTCAGTTCATTCTGATGTTAAGATTATGACAGCATGGGACAATCTTAAATTTGCGATTCGTGGTCTTGTTCAATCTTACTAATATAGGAGTAGCTTAATGTTTCAGAGGAACACGAGAGTCCAAATGTGTGGTTCTTGATTAGCTTGCAAGATTAGCCCCTTGATTTAAGTATTTTCTTCGCCGAGGTGCAAATTTAAGATCCAAGGTGCCTGTTTTTTAGCATTCCAGTAGTTGTTAGTGTGTGCAATCAATTCAGTTCAGTATGATGTTAATATTACGGAATCGAAATAATCTTAGGTGCTCCTTGCCGCGTGGCAGTTACAACTTACAAGCTGGTGGGTTAGTCGTTGAGGCCAACAAAGTTGCAGAAGCGAATCTTATGCTATGTTTTTATGGGTGTGGTTTTTATGTTTATTTTTCTGCTCCACCTTGTCATTTAAATGAAGTATTGCTGATGGTTTGTGGCTCACATTCGACAACATAACTATTTTTCATTTTTCAGGAATACTACGAGGACCTCATACAGTCTAAGAAACATGACGGCATAAGAGTCAACTACAAAGGTGATCATGGGAAAGGTACGGCTGCTGAATAAATACTTACCATATGGCCTACGGGCTAGCAATCCTGCAACATGGTGCTTGTATACTGCTATGTTAACCGACGGGTTCTTGCAGGTGTTTGTGCAAACAAGGATTTTGCTGAAGGAGACCTTATTCTGAAGGATCAAATATTGGTTGGTGCACAACACAGTCTTAACAAGGTGCACTTGCTATTGAGATTGATCCAGCACTCTTTGTTCATTTTTATGCGAACTGTTCCTCCCTGGAAGTATTTACATCTGTTTTATGTGTTCTGTTGCAGATTGACTGCGTCGTGTGTAGTTACTGCTTCCGCTTCATTGGTTCTGTAGAGTTCCAGATTGGACATCGACTGTATTTTCAAAGCATTGCTTCAAGCATTGGCTGCAGCAGTGAGAGGCACTGTCATGGATGTGATGTGGGATCAAGCACTTGCTCTTCTGGTGCAACAAAGGAAAAGAGTAGTACTTTGCCAGAAGAGGTCATAGAATCACTTATAACTGGCGATGTGTCACTGCCTTTCTCAGACCACTTCCCTTTACCAGAAATTGTTGCTTGTCAAGGATGCGAGGAAGAACGCTACTGCAGGTTTGAGCTCATGTTGCTGTGAATCTGACCTTTATTTTTTGAGGCATACATCTTTTGACTATTAAGTGTTTGGTATCCAATTTTTCATCATATTTTCTAACTGTCAATCATGTTAAAATTTGAACCTGATTGCATCATGTATAACTTGCATCTATAGGCCATATAACTCTGTTTTCATTGTTCATTGAGTAACTTGTTATTACAAGAAAGCATTTAAATCGTTATTGTTTTTGGATTTTTGAGAAAACGCTAACTTGTTCATTTCTGTGTAGCCAATCATGTGCAGATTCTGACTGGGAATCCTACCACTCTTTGCTCTGTGCTGGCCCCAACACTGAACCACCCCGAAGATCTGCTCTTCACAAATTTGTAGAGCATGCTAATGGTAAGCCTGCAGTGCCCCTTGAACCTGTATCATCATAGTGGTATGTTCATCATTCATTGCATCAATGCTATATCAATTCAGTCATGATCAATGATGGTTGCGATTGAGGTCCTGAAGCTGTTATCTGATAATACCTACTCTTTATTTTCAGAAACCAATGATATTTTCTTGGTTGCCGCCAAGGTATGTGATAGAAAATCTTTAATATGTTATGCATTGGAAGACCAGCATCTATTGCAAAGCTTTTGACGTCAAATTTGAGTTGATATAAATGCCATTAGTGTTTGTCTAAAAGAATATTCAAACTGCAATTTTCTCATATGAACCTTATTGCACAAGACAGTTGACTAGCTACATCAATTGTACCAGATATAGAACAAACAAAAGAATAAATGCACCCCCTTATGTACCAACTGCAACTTATCTAAGGTTTCCTGATCCTCATGCATATGAGTTCATACTTTTTATATGCCAGGCTATCACTTTCACCATGTTGAGGTACAAGAAACTCAAAAGACAGAACGACTTCCAAAACAAATCACCTGAATCAAACTTTTCTTTGCTTATGGAAGCCTGGAAACCACTTTCCATGGGCTTCAAAAAGAGGTAAGGGCATGACTTCAAAGTAATTACTTCTCTTCTGATGACCACTTGTTTTATACGGGATGACCAGTTGTTCTTAGTGGGACTAATTAGCAGTTTTGTCTAATTGCGCAACTACTGTTAAGCATGACTTTTGAAGGTTCTTTTCTCACGGTGTTAGCAATAATTTGATGGTAACAGTATTTGTAACAATCAATAAGATAAGAAACCTATGGCCGGATGTGTCATTTTTTTTCTCCTTCATTTTGGGTTACACTGGGATACCTATGGTTAGATGTGTCATTTCTTCTTCCTTGTTTTGGGTACACTGGTATATATGTTTTGAGCTCCATAGAACTACCGAATTAGTGCTACTTTATAACCACCCTGATTTGTGCAAAAAATATCTTGTGATTGCAGATGGTGGGATTATGTTGCTTTGCCTGAGGATGTTGATGCTTCCGATGAAGATTCATTTAGGCAGGAAATAAGGGATCTAGCATTTACGGTAACTATGTCGACATATTACTTGAAAAACTATACATTGATGACACACAATAAGTGGACAAATTTATATTGAAAGATTCCATGTTTTACTGTCTAGATCTTATTTCAGCCAGTGGTAGGCTGATAATGGCTTCTGTATTTTGCAGTCACTACAGCTTCTCAAGGATGCGATCTTCGATGCTGAATGTGCACCATGTATCCTTTTTGGCAGTCACAAGACTTGTTTCAAACTTTCATACCATGAGTAGCTATCGTCGTCATTCAAGTTACCTTAACTTGCTCTAGTGTTTTCCCTTGAGGTGTATGGCCATATAATTGGCATGTTTGAGCTGAACAATCTGTAAGTAAATATATTTTCCCTATTTCATCTTGATGAATGTATATACTCTGTCATCGTTTTTCTCCCTGCCTGAAGCAAATGCCGGTGCTGCATTTGACCTAAATAATTGCTCCTCCAGTCATACTTCCACCTTTTTCATTCCAGTGATTTGGTCGTCGCATCGCCTGTTGAAGACTATTTCATACACATTGATGATCTTCCAGATGATAAGAAGGTTTGTTTGATGGTTGCCCTAATTCTTTCATGTAAGATGTTTACTCTTGCTCTTACATGGCTTTCTTAACCTGAAATGCAATGTACCCCAGGAGGAAGCTGAAAAGGCGACAGCGCCATTGCTAGATGCTTTAGATGATGACTATGCACTTCCTTGTGATGGTATATGCAACTTCTTCTTCTGAAGTCTCAAGTTACTCCTTTCAGAGTACTGCTATGTGCCTTTTTCTTCTGTCCAACACTAAGAAAAAGTGGTTTCCTTGCGAATTTTTTGCTGTCAGGGACGGCGTTCTTTCCTCTTCAAAGCTGTATGAACCACTCATGCTGTCCAAATGCTAAAGCATTTAAAAGGGATGAGGTGATGTATATTTTCCCCTTCAGCTGATTCACCCATTTTCCTACAAAGCTGCCAGTCAGCAATGCTGATAAGTAGCTGTTGAACTACCGCCGCAGGATAATGACGGTCACGCCGTGATAATCGCTCTGGGGCCTATCAGCAAGGGCGAAGAGGTAATGTCATTTCTAGTCCTGGTGCTAATCATTCAACGAGAGAAAAATCATATCTCTGGCCAAATTGTTGTGCCACCTGCTGACATTCTGTTGTGCCGCTGTAGATCACCATCTCCTACATCGACGAGGATCTTCCGTACGAGGAGCGGCAGGCGGAGCTCGCAGACTACGGGTTCACGTGTACCTGCTCCAAGTGCCAGGAGGAAAAGCCCAACTGAGCAGCAAGGCGGACTGGACTTGCTGCAAATTTTGGTCGTTGTTAGTCGTCGGCGGGCATTGTGCTTGTAGTTTATGCTACTGGGTACTTTTGACAAATTCAAAATGTAAGGGTAAGATTATGCAGAAAGGATGAGGTTGTGACATTCTGACTTCAGTGGGCGCTGGATTAATTATGCTTTGACCATGTCTGAAACTTCTACTGAAACTGTCAGAATATCTTACCTGCAGCTCTTGGCACTTGAGATTTTGGTAACAAAGACTCTGAACACTCGCATAATATAGCAGATACGAAACCGAGTTTGTGAATAGTTTAAGTTGTTTCTGTTTTCAAATACGTATTTTGCAGCAACATGACGATAGCCGTCCACGGTTAAAAATGGCATGCCTAGTATGGAGAATATTTGAGATGGAGAATGCTCGAGAGTTTGAGCGAATGCTTGGTTCTTCTTCTGAAATTGCTGTAATCTGCAATCCAGATCTCAGATTCTGGAATTGCTCTAATCTGCACCTACGTTCCTCATCCAACGTCGGGTTTCAGCACCAGCGGTGCTACATTATCATTTTAAGAAGTTAGTTGTCTACATGTTGAATGCCCACTGTAGCAGACACTTGCAGTTTGCAGGCTCCCTGCAATCCTGGTTAACCTCCCGGTGCAGCAGAATCGCGAGCAACCAAACCTGAAACAAAGTCTGGCATGTCAGGTCCAAATAGTGGAGAGCACGGCCGCATGATAGCGAAACTGCGCTATAAAGAGTGCGCGATGGAGTTGCAGAGTTAGGGCCTGCGCCAGGGAGAGGGAGTCGGACTGGAGAACTAACCGCGCCATCAATCGCAGCAAGGCACGCTTAAGGCCCTGTTTGGTTCAGCTTTCATCGACGGATTCCGTTGCCGCGCAGTAGAATCTGAACCAAAGGGCGAACCCAGCAGAATCCGATTTCAGAAATCCGTTGTCAAAATCTGAACCAAAAGCGGAAGCAGTTCAAGACGTGCTTTCCAAAATCTGAAAAAGCTGTATCAACTGGTTTGCCAAATGACCTACATCTTTTTCACATCAGATTTTCCACAGTTATTTTTCCACAGCAGATTTTTCACAGTTGCTTTTAGAAATCCACAGCTAAACCAAAC
This sequence comes from Triticum dicoccoides, assembly GCF_002162155.2. Classification (NCBI taxonomy): domain Eukaryota; kingdom Viridiplantae; phylum Streptophyta; class Magnoliopsida; order Poales; family Poaceae; genus Triticum; species Triticum dicoccoides. The sequence goes on along the minus strand of NC_041382.1, from coordinate 721,282,342 downwards.
AGGGCCTAACACACACTAACCTTCCCCGCTCCAGCTGTAATGAACTCGCTGTATTTGAGCGCATGACATCAATGAGGGAACCGGTTTTTCTAGTTCTTCGTTTTTACCGGTTTTTGTTCAGTTTCGGTTGGTTTTTCTTTTTCCCTTTTATTTATTTTCTTATTTTTTTCCTTTTATATTTGTTATTTTTTCTCCTTTTTCTTTTAAAATTTTATGAACTTTTTCCCAATTTCATAAAATTTTATGAAAATCACGAAATAAAATCATATTCGTGATTTTTAAAAAATTTGTGAACATTTATTAAATCCTTGAACTTTTTTCAATTCCATGATTTTTTCCCAAATTAGTGAAAAAAAATTCAGATTCATGAACTAATTTTTCTCCGAACTCGTGAACTTTTCCAGAAGCGCGGTCTCTTCTCAAGTTCATGAACTTTTTCTGGAAAAGTCAGCGGTCAGCTACTAGTCAACTTGTCCAACCAAGCGAGCGAACGGGACAACTAGCGAGTGACCCAAGTATTCGCGTGTGTTGGGCCGGCCCACGCTTATGTTGGGTGATGTGAACACCGGCGGCAAACCGGCGGCAGAAGGCTCTGGAGACTTCTCCCATCTCCCATCTCTTTCAAAATTCAAAATTCGAATGACCACAACGGCACCATGTATATATAAACCCACCCTGTCTATCCCCAATTCTCCATCCACCATCTGATTCTGCCCCCTTTCTTCCTCCCACCGATCCTGAAGAGCTCGCACCGCCGGCGGAGAGAGCCATGAGGAGCGGCGGCGACGTCAAATCCTTCTTCCGGCAGCAGAAGGCCCACTCCGGCGCGGCGGCCGCCACCAAGCCCGCCGGCGGCGTCTCCAAGAAGGCGGCGCACCACCACCAGAAGCAAGCGGCGGCGGCGGCGCATCTCCTCCGCCCGATACGAGGTATGCCGCCGCATGCCCAATCCCACGCAGTCGCCGTCCGATCCCAGCGGATTGACTGATCGATCTATCGATCTGTTTTTTTTTTCTTTAATTCTTTGGCTGCAGCTGCGGCAGATCACCGCGACGGCGCTGACGCGGCGAGGAGGGAGGAGGAGGAGGACGCGGAGAGGACGGCCCGGGAGTTCGACACGGACACGCGCTACGGGCCCTGCCTCGGCCTCACCCGCGCCCAGCGCTGGCAACGCGCCGCCGCGCTCGGCCTCGCCCCGCCGCCGCACGCGCCCTGCTCCGACCACCAGCCGTGCCTCTGGGAAGGCCGCGTCTAGAGCGTCGCATCGCCCTGCGGCCAAAGGCCCATCGAATCGAATCGTCGATCCGCGCCACCTCCTCGTGGTTCTACCAACTGCTTTCTTCGTGTTGTCTTCAGTCTTCCTCTGTACGTCTGTCTGCGTCTGGATCGATGCTGCTGCGTGCGTGTGATGGATGCCTTGTGATCCGGTGTGTTATTTTAAGCTTAATCTTTGCTGCATCCGGTGTGCTGAGCCAATCTACATCCCATTGCGATTCCATTTTATACATCGCCTGCACTTCTTGACTTGTGCTCTGTCATTGACTTCATGAGCGGTTCACAAAATTTTCCAATCTCAAATGCAAGCAGAGACGCAACATTTACAACCGTCTGGACTTGATACGGAGAAATTTACAACTGTCTGGACTTGATACTGAGAAAGACTCGACAGGCAACCGACCAATTCATTCTTATTTCACAGCAATAACACAAGTTGATCACAAGTACCACCACATGCTAATAGAAGAAGATGCTCGGAGGCCCAGCCACAGTTACTCCCAAGTACAAGTGCCATTTCAGCATTTCTCACTTGATTTACATTTTTATGATTCAGTACCAATCCAAAAAAAAAACCCATGGACATGGAGTAGGATTTGACAGGAAACCAGCCATCTTTAGTCTAGCAGGCCGCCAGCATATTTAGTCATCTCAAATAACACAATGTTTACACATGTTCTTGTTCAATGGATGATCACAGGACATAAAGGATGCAAATAAACAGGTTCTGGTTCAGAAAGGCAGAAAGCCATAATAAGTTCACATCTGCTACGTATCATCTTGACAGTTACTCCCTCTGTTCGGAATTACTTGTCTCGAAAATGGATGTATCTAAAACTAAAATACATCTAGATACATCCACTTCTGAGACAAGTAATTCCGAACGGAGGGAGTAGTTGTCTACATATCTAATGCTCAGTCGAGCAAGCAGAGACGCTTGCAGTCGCAGGCAGGCTCCCCGCAGCAACAGAACATTTGCATGCATAATATTCTTATATGTAAGTATATGCTCAAAGATTTTCCATTTGGCAGCAATAAACAAGTTCATCATCACAAGTACCGCATGCTAACATTAGGAATCCATCGCAGTTACTTCCAAGTACCAGTGCCATTTTAGGATTCCTGACTTAATTAGCTTTTATAATCAGTAATAAACAAAAAAAACAATGGACATGCCTTAAGATTTGACAGGCAACCAGGCTCCTTTTATTTAGCAGGCCACCACAATCAAGCTCACACATGGTCCAACATATATTCATGCTAAATAATAACAAGATATAAGAGATGATGGTCACAAAACATAAAGGATAACACACCAGTACGTACGAGGGTCATTTCACACTGAAAAACACAGACAGGTTGCGGTTCATAAAGGGAGAAAGCCAAAACAAAAGTTCACAGCTAGTAATCGCGACAAAACGTATGCACAAGATAATCGAGTAGGCGCATTGCTGGACGCTCCAGATTTAAGCATCAATTAAGCTCCTGCAGGCCTGGCCATCAGCAAGTAACCTGTCAAATGACTAATGCATAAGCTTCCAACACAATTACAGAGGTGATACAACTTCTATAGAAAAACAAACAAGCAATGCACTCACCACTTCACTCCATGTGTCGGCATGCGTAAGAACAACTCCAGAGATCGCTAACGGTTCCTGCTACGACCTGCATGCATACAAGCGTCAAAGAGTTGGAGACAACAGCATAAGGAGGTAAATACTTTCAGACTCATAAGATGAGAAAAATTTTGTTTATCGGTCACAGACCTAGTGATGCAGTGTTAAGGAATTCTTCGTCTTCAGGGAACAGCTGCAGATTTTTTGATTTCAGAAGGTACTCGACAGCGGCAGCGTGGAAGTCCATCAAACTGCCGATTTTAATGAGCTCCGCGAGCAAAGGGACCTGATCTGCCTTCTCGAAGAGCAGCCCCTGGGATATCTCATCCGCAAAGTTCGTCGCAAACTCCAACTTCTCCTTGTAGCCTGGTGCACGCTTGCTTTTCTGCATGTAGAGTTTCGAGCTCTCCCTCTCCCACCGGAGCTTCCGTGTGGCCTTCACATCCAAAACGGCCCCAGAGGACAGCTTCACGTTGTATCCCACCGTGATTGGCTCACTGTTCTCTAGCACCGTCACATTGAGCAGGCAGGAAATATCTTGTGCCGCTCTTCAGCAGAAATGTCGAGAGCAGGATCGGCAAGAAAAGCAAGGACCAGTTTTATCATACCAACATTGATGACCTTACCCGAGCAGCTTTTGTTGGGCTGACATTTTCCGATGCGAGTGAATCATTCTTCCCAACAGCTTTGGATATTGCCTGGACTCCAATGCTATCGTAGATGTTGTTCAGCTTTGCTCGAGACATGGAAGGCAGGCTTGAAGATGGATACCATATGAACAATGACCGGTTAGGCAGCTTGTCGAACAAATCCTTGAGAAGTACTCCCTCCATTCCAAATTACTCGTTGCAGAAATGGATGTATCTAGAACTAAAATACATCTAGATACATCCATACCTACGACAAGTAATTCGGAACGGAGGGAGTAGATCATCAGGAATAAACACATCCTCTTTCTTCGACAGAAGGATAGTTCCGTCGGTACAAACTGGAACCTTGACACAAGCAGAAAGAAGCTTCTCCGTGTTTTTGCTCCAGTTCTTAGCAATGAACTGCCAGAAAGCAGAGCAGTCAGCTGCAGATAGCGCATCGACAGAGCTCTCCCATGTGCTCCATAGTTTGCAATGATCTTCAGCGCTAGGACCATTCCTCACACCAAAAACATGTGAAAAGAAGTCCAGCAACTTCTTGTCATAATATTTGTCCAAGACATGCAGCTGCAGGCTGAAAAGGTTGTCCTTATCATGAAGAACACAACCCAGAGGGCTCACCCACTCTCCACTTTTCTTTTTATTTGGTATCCAGATCCAATCACTAGTCTTGTTTGCAGGCTCCCAATTGTACTCCTTAAGGTACGTGTAAATACGAGAAATAGTAGCCCTGTTTTTGTGGCCTTTCAGATGTCGAGCAACAAGCTCATGTCCGTGTCTAACATCCACAGATACTCCGATTGCCGCAAGGGCGTCTCTGAATGAGGCTATCTCCGAGCCATAGAATGCTTCATCAATGAAAGGGCTATCTTCTATGCGAATGGAAGAATTCTTTGGATCAAACAGGATCGACTCATCAGGACATTGGAACCCCACTTTTGTCCTCAACCAACTGCAGCCTTTGATTTTCTCTAGAAAGCCCTTTGGGAAGTTACTTGAAGAAGCCAACCAGCTCCGAATGGACCTGGGCAATGACAAGACAGTAGCTCCAGACAAGTGTAAAGGATCCTTGGGAATGTTGATGCCATTGATGACAAACCTAGCACCAGCTTTCACTTCAGTAGTAACACCTAAATTCTTGAGCTCATCTTTATAACCATGTATTTCTTTGCTTAAACCTTGGTGAGAGTCACCGTCATCTATGAAAGGTAGGTCTGCTACTGATGATAGAGACTGCCATTCTGCATTGAACAAGATTGCATCTTTGGGAGATCTGAAACCAAACGATGTACGCAACCACTTCTCATTCAGCATGCAACTGAAAAGCTCGACAGGGAGCGCGCCCTGTGTTTTCAGCTGCCCATAACATGCTAGCAGGGCTAGGACACTCGCCTTTGGAAGTGATGAGTTCAGAACCATCTGCTTGAACAAGTGAGCTACAGCCTTTGATGCCGCCTCCAATTTTGCTATCAACCCGGTCTTCTCCAACTCTGCTTTGTAGGGACTAAGCTTACTCCCATCAAATCTGAAATCAACTACAGGAACCCCATCAAAGACCTTTAGAAGGCACTCCCATCGAGGATCCACAAGAAAAGATTCATTAGGAGCACGGAACCCCACACTGGTCTTCACCCATTTTAAATCTTTGATCTTTCTTATGAAGGCATCGCATGAGTTCACATGCTGGATACATTTGAGGATTAGCACAGTAGCCTCAGGAGTAATAGCAGCCGAACTGAACTTGAAATTATCAATCACAAGTTTGTAGCTGTCTTTAAATTCAACAAGAACACCGAGCAAGTTGAGCTCTGGTTTGTAGGTAAGGATGTCGTCGCCATAGAACTTGACATCAAGGAACGGCTGGCTACTGATACAGGATGCAACTGCCCAGCCTGAATCATAGATGATACAACCAACTGGAGACCTGTAGCTGAGAGTACTCTTCATCCACTGTCCATCTTTGACACTGTTGATGAGTTCGCTTGGCGATAGAACTTTCTCTCGAAGAAACCGAATCAGCCGAAGGAGTGAGTACACATTCTCTCTGATCAGCGTATTGCTTGCAGCCATAGACATGAGGCGGCTGCCGATGTACGCTGATGCCTCCTGAAATTCAAATCTAACTCCGATCGCCTTGAGTTCCTCCCAGTACAAATGCAGCTTGTTTTGATAGAACTTTTGGTCAATCATCGGTATATCAACAAACGAGGAGCCACTTTGCAAAAGAACTCCCCACTCAGAACTGGACAGAAATGATTGATTTGGTGGCTTGTACCCAACTGATGTCCTAAGCCAACTTCCCTGTTTTACACAAGCCAGAAATTTAGCCGGTAATTGTACCTTCTTGACTTGAGACTCTGTATCCATTGCAAAAGCAAGATTGCATTGTCAACGGTTAGAGGCGATGAGACTGTAGGAAAGCTTGCATCTGGAGGGTGTATGAATGGAATGTCTGAAGCCAGCAATTGTGTCTTCAGGAAAACCAAGAGCTAGGTATGCACTTCTTCTCAGATGCAATGCACAATCTGTCACTCAGTTGAGTAGCTTTAGAAATGCTCCAGAAAGAGATAGCATTGTTCCGATCAACATACTTCAGCAGGGGAATAGACATCATTTTTGTACCGGAGAAACAGTTCTGCCAATTGTCGGCGACAAAGGATAAAACCTCGAGATAAATCTGTTCATTTACCTCCTTGACAAGATTAGAGCCCTCGATGCATTTGACGTACCACTCGGTGCTCACACTTTTAACACCAAGAAATGATAGCACGGTATTATACGTGGACTTGTCAAAATGAGAGCTGAGGATGTAGCTGCCATGAGTTGAGAGATTCTTCAGGTCAACTCCAGATTCCCATGCGGCCATGCCTTGCTGAGAATACTCCAAAAGGCCGGTTTCAGCCGTCCAACCTCACCAGGTTTGCAAAATATTTTCTGTGAACTATGAGACTCACATGGTACTATATCCTCGACAAGAATCTTGTTTTTGATGCCAGTCCTAACTGGCTCAAGTAGTGGGATTAGTGAATGATTGACCAGCAGGAAGTTAAACATAGAAGGCAAAGGACATTGCTGGTGCATCAGCGTAGACTTCACAAGTGCGACAAAAGCTTTCAGGAAAGCACTTTGGATACAGTCCAGAATCCCCTTGTTCCATGGACTGTCAAACAGAATAGCCTCTCTTGAAGATGCAAGGAGGAAGTCGTCCTGGATTATGAAGGGAACTTCGTTACCATCTCAGTGGGAAGGAAAGCATAGACGCCAGGCGATATGCTTCCCACGGGATAGACACTCGCCATGTGGGAAGGTCAGGGTGATGACCCACTCATCAATCTCAGCACGTTTGTCCACTCTATTCTCCGGTTCCAGGAACTACTGCCTCTACATGTAGTAGCCACACTTCTTCTTTCCCGTCCTCTTGGGCTGATAAATGGACCGTGTAAGACTCTGCATGCATGTTGATGTTCTTCCTTGCTTGGTAGTTCTTTTCACTAGAGGAGACCAGGTGGCCTTGCAGGGCCGCCGTACAGAGGTATCAAACCCTCGCCCAGCTCATCCCTTCGCTGCTGGACATGAATTGCCATCAGGTCAGCCTGGTGCAGACGGTTCGCTACAAGAGCATCTGGAGTAAGCTGGTATTGCAGTACCATCATATTAGGGAAAGGGGGGTGAATGCCAGTTACAGCAAAAAGGTTATCTGGCAGGATTGTTCGCCGGCGGCACCTGTATGCACCTTTCACTTCATACTTCTTGCAGATGATTTCTTCATTATCAGAGCCTCTGTGTGCAGCATGATTCTTGCTTATGCCAGCAAAATATTCCCGCTTCATGGGATTATGATGATCAACTGAACCATAGTAAGGCCAGAACTGCTGCTGCTGAGCTCTGGGGCCAGAATGTGCCATCATTCCATTATACTCATCCATATCAACCAGCAGGGAATAACAGTCCACAGTAAATGCCTGATCATCGAGTAACACACCATGTGGGTTTCTGAAGATCTGCGGGTTGAGCATCATAGCACTGGTTTCTTCGTTATTTAACCACCGTCTCTCTTCAAACCCCTGAGTAGCTGAGAGACGCAGGTGCCTCCCTCTGTTGAACCCATGATACAGTGAACCAACTAACAGCAAATCATCGTAGGCAGCTGGATCCATAACTAGAGTTACACACAATGTAAAATAGCATCAGATTGAGAAGTGTGCAAAAATTCATTATCATAATAGCACATGCTCGATTCCGAGGTAAATAATAGTGTGTAACATTAAAATGAGAAAATATTGAGTAACTTGAAGACCAGAATACTCATTCATGATTTGCAACCTAAACAGACCATCATAGATTCAGCCTATAGGATCCAACCAACCATTATTTGAAACGACCAGGGAGTAGTCAGCTACCAAACAGAAGAGTGAATCATGCTAGCAAGTATATTGAACAATGCCCTAGAACTACCATTAGTAGTGGAAATAGAGCAAACAGTCCATGCTAAACAGAAGAACGGTGAATCAATTAGTAATCACAGTATCCAATTAAGCCATGAATTTACAATTGTAAGCAAGCCTTAAGCTAGATAGCATGTGACAGTATCTAGAACAACAGTTAGGAAACTAAGCTACAGTTGAAAATGGGGAGCATCCAGAGACCATATGGAATGGGCCATTTGACCATCTTTAGCATACTGTAATTAATTAGCTGAGCATCTTTAGCATCACAGCAACCTAAAGCCTACCTATGTACCACATTGATAGCCAACACAAGGATATCAGATATAACAACAGTAGATATTTGTAAGCCTTAACAGAATGTTTATAGAGATAATCTAGGACTAAACCATAGCAATTAAGTTACACTGAACTATGCCAACATATCAAAACAAAAATAGAAAATTTTGGCCAGATGACCACAACACACCGCAACAACACAAAGGCCAGCAACAACCCAAAGTGAGAGAAGTGAGGGGAGGAGAAGATCCTTACTAAACATAAACTATGACTCTTGGATTGCTAAACTTCAGCCCTTCCCTATGACTCTTATTGCATTGCATGTAAAAGGAGAAGAAAAGCAATGGTCGGATACCGTTGAAAACTTAAAACACACTTCACTTGTTAACTTCCTACCATATACATCTTGTAGTATAATATAGCAACTAACTTACAAAATAAACAAGTGTCCCAGCCTACTGTAAATCCTGTCTATACTAATTAAGGAATAACCCAGCATACACCCGACAAAGGGATGAACACATGAGGATGTCAAATAAATAAAGATGAGTAAATAACAAGCAAGAGCAAATAAGGGAGAGTGTTTTCCCTTATGAAGCAAACGGTAACAGCAGCAGTCAATAGCGCACGGAGCAGCAAGGTCATCACCAAACCGGAAGAAACAATCAAACAGAAAGTAAAAAACAGAGAAACGAAGCAAACTATATATACGAGTAGGTGTATTGTAGGAATAGCCAGCAGGTGTATCATTCGTTTCGTTGGTAGCCTCAACAACATACAGAGGCAATCAAGAAAACAAAATGAATCAGCAGGCTGCTAATACAACCATAGACAAAAGGAAGCAACAAATAAAAGGAAAGGAACATAACCAGGACTCCATGCACGAAGGAACAACAATCCTAGGCCGTACATGGGATTAAGACAAGGGACAAAAAAGCACATAGAAGACTTGAGTTTACAGGTTGGGAAACTACATCAGATGAAATTCTATGGATCTTTGTAAACTACAGTTCACGATAAATATAGAGTGTACCCAACTTAGCAGTTTAGCACAAAACAGAAGAGAACACAGGAAAGAGCCAGAAATTATCATGTGAAGTAATATTCATTCATAAAAATCTACTCCAGACATACAAACATCCTAATCCAACTAGAACAAATTATACTATCATTAGAAAATCTAGTAGCAAAATCACCACCATTGGGGTACTACTAGAGAACGAGATAATCTCGGCAGAGCTAAATGTCACGACGGCCTCAGATAATCTCTGCGCCGTTACTCTACTACTACTTCCTGAACCATCACCTGCTCCGACACCGCCGCGCTGCCGCAATCCCGTCGGCGCATGCCCGCGGGAGGAGAAGGCCACACGCCCGGCCGCCATGACGAGCCCACCACCTCCACCGGCCGATGGCCACGGCAGAGGCGGCCCAAGCCGCCCTCAGCCTGCGCCGCCGGTGAACAGAGGCGGGCCCCGCCACCGCCCAGCCCGTCGCGCCGCCGCGCCATCGGTGCGTCCGCGCACCGCGCCGCGGCGTCCCGGCCCAGAAGCTTCGGCCCGCGCCGAACCCGGAGACGAGGAGGTCCCGCCGGCCGGGCACCCTCTGGCGGCGGCGCACTAGGGTTCCTCCCCGTCGCCACGCGGGAGGAAGGAGGGGGGTTTTTCGGGAATTGGGTATTCCGTTCCGTACTTATGCGCCTCCGGCCAGCTACTATATAATAATACTACTACTGCATCTCCCTATTCAACGCGGATTTCTCACCCAAAAAAAATAGCTGATGACACGGCAAATCCAGACTTGTGCCAACAAAATTCATGGAAAACGTCGCGGATCCCTGATGTGCGCCTACGACACAACACCATGGAAATAGAGCTCAAGTTGCAAACGCCATGGAAACAGAGATCCAGCTTTAAACGTGGTAGAAACAGAGCAGAGGGAAGGGGGCTTGAGATTGAGAGCATTCCTTATTTAACACTCGCTTAAATTTTTATGCCCTATTTAACACCGTAAAAAATTTTCTTCCTTATCTAACAACAATGCTAAAATTTGTTCCCTTTGTGACACTTCCGTCTATTTTGAGTACTAACGGTGTTAAATGGTATATGAAAAGACGATCTTACCCCTAATGCAACTTGTGATCAAAATCATTCACATGGGGATCAATAACTTTTTCTGCTGTTAATTGCAAAACTGGGCAAAACTTTCCTTGTAAACATGCAATTCTGGACAGTTTTTTATTTCGAAATTTAATTCAAAATTGTGCAGAACCTGTGACACAATTCATGTGTATATTGTTCAACACACACCTTTCAAATTTGCCAATGGCATGAGGCACTCCATATACATCCTGACTCACATCCAAGTACACATATATGACTCACATATATCATGCGTATACATCATATTAGCAATCCAAAAGTGGCTCACATCATACCCAGGGTCACATACATTACTCCAAGTTCACACATGCATCATATTAGCAACCCAAAAGTGGCTCACATCATACCCAGGTTCACATACATTACTCCAAGTCCACACATACATCATATTAGCAACCCAAAAGTGGCTCACATCATACCCAGGTTCACATACATTACTCCAAGTCCACACATACATCATATTAGCAACCCAAAAGTGGCTCACATCATACCCAGTTCACATACATTACTCCAAGTCCACACATACATCATATTAGCAACCCAAAAGTGGCTCACATCATACCCAGGTTCACATACATTACTCCAAGTCCACACATACATCATATTAGCAACCCAAAAGTGGCTCACATCATACCCAGGTTCACATACATTACTCCAAGTCCACACAACATGACATGAGCAGCAACAAAAGTGACATTAAGTGAAAGAAATTAGATGGAGTTCACAAGCTGAGCCGCCTTTTGCTTCTTGTGCCCATTGCAGGGCTAGTTGGGTAAGCTCTTTTGCTTCTAGTGCCCATTGCAGGGCTGTCAAATGGAACCATCAGATTGTTTTGATCCTTTTTAGCAAGCTCCATCTTCCTTGTGGCCCTTAAAATAACAACATGGCTGTCAAATTATTGTAGTGCATGTATGACAACAATACATATGGATATATTTGATACATGTATGGCAGCAAACAACAATATCAACTATGCATAATATGTGATATTAAAATCCAGAAACAGAAAAGGTCACCTTTTCCCCCCTTTTGCATTTTTCTTGTTTGTAGTCTCCAATGTTTGGTTATGCTTTCCCTTCTTCTTGGTTGTAGTTTCTAAGTTTTGGCTATGGATTGCATGAATACATACAAATCAAACTCAGTTTTCGTTTGGCACAAATAAAAACTCAGTTATTATTTGGAACAAGCATTGGTGTAGAATAGGTAACCTTGGTGGAAAATACATAGCGGCTGTCGGTGCGTCATCACCTCTTGGCACAATGGATGACTCGGATGTTTTAGTAGTCTTCCTCCTCTTCTTTGGTGGTTCTCTACACGAGAAATGAGAAAGTAGTGAACATTCATAGGTGATTACAAAACAATAATGCAAGAAAGTAGTTAACATGCAATAGGAGAGTAGAATGGATAGTTGATTACCTCACAGCCATGAAAGCAGCAATGTCATCTTTGTTACCCTTCTTGCACTTATGCCAATGGTGCCCGTATTCCTTGCAAATAGGGCACAAGTGCTAGCTACTTTTCCTCCTTTTCTCACCACAACCCTTATGCCTCTCAGTTTGGGGCCGACCAGCTACAACTTTTAACAAGGGTGGATGCATGAAGAATCCATGGTTAGATTCAGGCCACTGGGTCTTGTCACACATAGCAGGGATTAGTTGGCCATAAGCTGCCCTAAACTTGTCAATGGAGTAAGATGAGTCCACATAATTCTGTATATGTGCATTGACAAGTGATGTGATGAATGCTAGAGCATGCTTGCAAGGAAGGCCGGAAACTTGCCATTGTCTACAAGAACATGTGTTATCATGCAAGTTGACGACAAACCTAAACCCGTTGCCTCCCAATTGAGTAACTTCAGCAACTTCTTCTGAGCTTTCTACCACCTCCAAGTTTAACTCTCTACTCTTTGCATTCAACTTCTTCATTATGTGGGGCAAAATTAATAAGCTAGCTAACTTCTTTGCTACTTTTCTCCTTCGATTCCACATGATCATAATCATCTGCCTAAGCTTGTCCATTAAGTCATCCAAGTTCAAGGACTTGTGGTGCTTAATCCATTTATTGAAGCACTCTGCCAGGTTGTTGGTTACATAGTCCACCTTACAAATGGTTGAGAACTGACTCCTAGTCCACAACCTAGTGTGCCACTTCCTAAGATATGTAGTTGCCGCTGGCTTTGCTGTCTCCATTGCAACCCAATTTTTCTCAAATATATACTTGTTCCATGAGTAAGCAGCAACCCAAAGATGGTCATCAAATACCTTTCCGTGATACTTTTTCTTGAAGTTTGACACCAAGTGAAACATGCATTCCCTATGTTCTACCTTTGGGAAAACTTCCTTTACCCCTGTCATCACCGCCTGCCCAGCATCAGTGCTTATGGCTAAACCCCTTGGCGATCCTATGGCTTGCCTAAGCAATTGCATGAACCAGATCCAGTTCTCATTTGTTTTGGAATCAAAAATTCCAAAACAAAGTGGATACATCCAATTATGGCCATCTACAGCAGTAGCACTGGCTAGCTGCCCCTTAAACCCGCCTGTTAAGAATGTGCTATCTACTGCCAAATACGGTCTGCAACCACTAAGGAATCCATCTATGCAAGGTTTCAAAGCAAAGAAGAACCTTCTAAACCTGATTTTTTCTTTTATAGTGTAATGATCAATCTGCACTATGCTACCAGGGCAAGAGATTTCAACTTGTGCTTTAAACCTATACAAATTGTCAAAGCTGCTATCCCAATCACCATATAGTTCTTTCAGAGCTAGCTTCTTACCCATATATACCCTCTTGTAGTGGATGTCAACCTTGTGGTGTTCTTTAATCTTTTTGCGCAATGCCTTCGCTCCGAGAGTAGCATCTTCAATCAGCCAATCCTTCACCTTATCACATATCCAAAACTTGGTTGCATTCTTCATCTTCCTTTTCCTTCTTGTACTAGAGCAATCATGACCACATGGGTTTTTCTTCACCTTAAAAAGAGAGATAGAGGTAATTAGCTAAAAACACTTGACAATTATGCAATAAATGTTCACAAATGAATAGAGTTAAACGATTACCATTACAGTACAGTTATCCTCCGTCGTAGAAGCATGTATCCTCCATGGACAATTATCAGCATCTCGTCTTGAACAATAGCCCCTAAACCAATGAGGTGTACTATACTCGGTATTATACTCAAATTCATGTTTGATTGCATGCTGAGAAAGTGCCAACTTGAACTCTTTCATGCTGGGATATGTAAAGCCTTTTGTCATTGGATGGTCTAATTTGTCATACTCTACATGTGGAGTATGCTCTGCCTCATGGAACTCCTCATCCTCCTCTACTTCATCATCCTCTAATTCAGACTCCCCTACTTCATCGTCCTCTACTTCAGACTCCTCTACTTCAGACGCCTCTACTTCATCATCCTTCATCATCATTAACAGAAATTAAGTGAAAAGATCTCTTCCTCAAATACACAGCTACACAAACTAGCACAATCTATGCATGATAATTGCTACTAGATGGACTGGCCCTTACCCATCTGGACACGCCCATGTTGCTGGCGGCAACTGAGTACCTCCCTGGCCTGAAGCTGCTGCCAAGAACGACCCAGCCGTGCCCTCGCCGGAGACCCCAGCCACTGCTGCGCCCTGGCCCGAGCCAGTTGCAGCCGAGCCACCGGCCTGGCCCGAGCCAGCTGTAGCCGAGTCTCCGGCCTGGCCCGATGCTGGCTCAACCCCACCGCAGCCCGAGGCTAGCCTGACGCCCTGGATTGACCTGACCTCAGCCCCGCCGACGCCATCGGCAAGCACGTCCGCAGCCGCGCCATGGCCGTCGTCCGCAACCGCGCCATGGCCGTCGTCCGCGGCGCCGTCTCCATCCGCAGAACTGCCGCCATCCATAGCCCTCCGCCGCCGCCGCTAGGTCTGGGAGTTTCGCCGCCGCCGCCGCCGCCGCCTCTAGGGTTGGGAAGAAAGGGGATGAGAAGAGTCGGGTCGGGAGAGAATAGAGAGACCGGTTTGGTCTTTGTTTTTCTTTTTCCTCAAAGGGGTAATTTCGTCCAACGAGAAAATACTGACATCAGTCAATCCAGATCTTAACGGCATATGCTAACGGACTTGACGGAAGTGTTAGAAAGGGAAATTTTTTTACACTTGGTGTTATTTAGGGAAGAAAATTTATTAGAGTGTTAAATAGGGAACCAATATTTAAAACAGTGTTATATAAGGAATTTTCTCCTTGAGATTTCGACATGTCACCTGAAGTGCCAAACGAAGGTGCAATGCGGGCGCGACGGAGCTCTCGCCGGCAGATGAACTGCCCGAGAAGCGGGGGACAGCGCGATCACGCGAGGTGGCGTGGACTCAGCACTCAGCAGGCGCGGGCCGCCACCGGGAATGACGCCCGGCGTACGCCGAAACGAGGTGGGGGCCGGAGCGGGAAGCAGGAGGCGCTCGCCGCCGCCGAGATGGATCCTCCGCGCACGTGTCGATGGCGTGCCGGGCTCGAGGGCTGGCTCTCTCCTCGCGATCGGTCCACGGCTAGGAGAGGAAGGAAGGATGACGCGGCTGCACTTCCCATTTGAAAGCGCATGTATATATAGTGATGACTGGTCCGGGCAGTAAAATTAAACTGGATCGGACGGCTCCTACTTTAGCGTGAAACCAACGCGGGCAGAATAATCACTATCTGACGGTCCAGAAAATGGATAATGGATAGTTAAAGCTACTCGTCCCGCTTAGTTTATACTAGCTTAGTACAGTAATAAGTGCATTAAACGGGAACTGCGTTGGCCATAAATTGATGCCATGCGCCGCCATCATTCCGTGCGTCGGGCTTCTCCTCCCGGTTCCCACGCTCACCTCGTGTGCCTCCGCAGTGAACGAGCTACCGGTCTAGCACGCTCCGTCATCCTGGACGGTGTACAAGGTCAGGCCGTCTAGGCCATTGCCCCTCACTCATGTACGGACTGCCATTGCAAACTTTTTTGCACATGAATTTTTTTGCTTTGAAATGGGCAAAAGACTTGCCACATTCGTTAATTAAGAGAGTTTAGAACAAGTTTGGCCGCCCGAGGGCGACAATCCGTACAAGGAAAGCCTACTCTCCCGGCATGAGATTATATAAATGAGTTGCACCCGCCAATCCCCAATTCTTTGCCTCGCACCGGATTTTGGCCATGATCACAATCGACATAGCGAACTTGTTGTTGAAGACATTTGCGTTGCGCTCATTCCACACTCACAAGACACAAGCATTGCAATAGAAGCCATAGCCTTACGACGGCCAAAGGCAACCATGGCAAACCACTAAGATTTTACGTCGTCAAAAACGTGCCATGCATTCGGGTATAGCCCTTCGAGTTGAAGCCAGTCGCGCACCATGCACCACACCCGAACGGAGAATCTGCATTGGAAGATGATGTCTGGTGCCGATTCCGGAACTTGGTTGCACAACAGACAGTTGCCACAATTTAGCCAACCCGTCGGCCGTCGGAACTCGATTTGGACTTTTGAGTGATCAACCAGGCAAAAAACTTGCATTTTGACGGCGCCCAATTCGTCCAGATCATGCTATTGGAGCTAGCTGCAATGATGCCGCAAAACTGCACCTTGTATGTCGATGCCGTCGAATATTTGCCTCGAGGTGGCGAGCTTCCAAGTGATGGTGTCATGTTGATCGTCCTGAAGATGCACTTGTGCCACCATAGCCCACGGCTTGATGAATTCCTGTATGTGGGCCACTGTTAGGCCATTTGAGGACCGAATTTGATCCACCCAGGCACCATTCTGGACCACCTTTCTTACACTCCACTTCTTACCTCTGGAAAATGTCAAATATTAATGGTGCAATTTGCTTAGGCCTAAGGCCATTTAGCTAGGAGGACGCCCAGAAACTCGCCTTGTTCTCATCTCCTCCCGTGACCTTCGTGAGGGCGCGGAATAGATTCATGTCCTCCTTGTCGCGTGAGTTCCCGGTGCCCACCCAAGGCCGCTCTGGCGCGATCCACGCAAGCCATGGCCATCGAAGGCGGAAGGCACGAGCAAACTTTGCCAGGTGTAGGATACCAAGGCCTCCCGAGGATCATGGGGCAGCAAACGGAAGTCCAGTTAACTTTGCATTTTCCTCGGAGACCTTGTCGGATCTCGCCCAAAGGAAAGCTCTTCGGATCTTGTCAATGGCTTGGAGAACCTCAACTGGAATGACTAGCATCATGCTATGGTAAATCATGATGGCTGTGGGGATTGACTTGACCAATGTGTTCCTACCCGCAGTCGTGTAGTGTTTCCCCTGCCAAGATGGTGTTTTGCCGGCGACTTGGTCCTTGAGGTGTTGGAAGTGGATCCGCTTTAAGCGCCTAACTGATAGGGAAAGCCCTAGGTAGCACAAGGGAAACGCCCACTGTTGGGGAACGTAGTAATTTCAAAAAAATTCCTACGCACACGCAAGATCATGGTGATGCATAGCAACGAGAGGGGAGAGTGTTGTCTACGTACCCTCGCAGACCGGCAACGGAAGCATTGACACAACATAGAGGAAGTAGTCGTACGTCTTTCCGATCCGACCGATCCAAGTACCGAACGTACGGCACCTCCGAGTTCTGCACACGTTCAACTCGGTGATGTCCCTCGAGCTCCGATCCAGCAAAGTGTTGAGGGAGAGTTTCGTCAGCACGACGGCGTGATGACGGTGATGATGTTCTACCGACGCAGGGCTTCTCCTAAGCACCGCTACGATATGACTGAGGTGGAATATGGTGGAAGGGGGCACCGCACACGGCTAAGGAACGATCACGAAGATCAACTTGTGTGTCATGGGGTGCCCCCTTGCCCCCGTATATAAAGGAGGGAGAGGGGGAGGTGCGGCCGGCCCAAGGGGTGCGCCTGGAGGAGTCCTACTCCCACCGGGAGTAGGACTCCCCCCTCTTGCCTTGTTGGAAAAGGAAGGGGGAAGGGAGAAAGAGGAAAGGCCCCCCCTTCCTTCAATGGTAGAAAAAGGGCCTGTTGTCCCGGTTCGTAAGGGCCTTTTGTCCCGGTTCCTGAACCAGGACTAAAGGGTCGGTACTAATGCCTCCCCCCTTTAGTCCCGGTTCAATCCAGAACCGGGACTGATGGGCCTCCACGTGGCCTGTGCGCGGAGCCCAGGCAGGAGACCCTTTGGTCCCGGTTGGTGGCATCAA
>NC_041382.1:721249327-721264333 GCF_002162155.2 Triticum dicoccoides | reverse complement strand
GGGGTTGGGGGTTTGGGGGGTTAATTTAGGTGTTTCATATATTGTGTTAGCTAGCTATAATTAATAGAGAGAAGTGTCCTCTCTTATGTCCGTGCTTGGTCGACGCTACGTACTATACATACGTATAGAGGACTAGACACGCTAGCTAGCTAGTAAGCAAACGAAGGAAACAGAAGATCGTCATGAACATATATGCATACAGAGAGAAGTGATATCGACCACCTCTCCTTCTCTGAGAGATTGGTCGAACAACAAGTTCTCGTATATCTATCCGACACTACCGGCTACATATATACAATAATTATCTCTTACAAATATAATCATACGGACTCATGGTCCACATAGTATTCTCTGTCTTCAGCGAGCACGTGGTCAAGAAAGAATGCCGCCAATTCCTCTTGAACCGCTCGCATGCAAGCTGGTGCTAGGAGTTCATCCCGCTTCCGAAACATCTAATTTGAAGAAGGGGGTCAATACATATATATATGAATGAATGAAACTCAACACAAATGATGGTAATAAAATAAAATTGTGAATGTTGTTATTTACGTACTTCATATTGTTCGTCAGTGTAGCCCCGCTCACAGGTCGTGTGGCGGATGGACTCGCAAATGTAGTATCCACAGAAATCATTCCCTTGTTCCTGCCACAACCACTTTACAAGAAATAGAGGTCAATCAAACTGATAAGCAAGAATGCCAAATGGTATTGATGAAACTAGCACTTGAATCAATAGGAGATGCGCGGAACATGCTATTATAGTACTTACTTTCGGGTGTCTAAATTGCAGCTTCTTCGGGAGTCCTGGAGCTTTTTTGGAGATTTTTTTCCAAACCCTGCCAGACAAAGAAAACAATTACTTGATATATCAGGAAATGAACAAAGTTGCTGATATGGTGGATAATGATCGATTTAACTTACTTCTCGAGCATTTGAGTCATGTCCGCATAGTCCTGGGGATCTTTTCGTATTGAGTCTAAGACGGTTACTAGTCCTTGCTCAAGCTTAATCTCTAGGAGAATATAGTGGTAACTGCACACGCATGCATAACTCATCAATTACATTACTATAACCTTGACTAATATATAAGAGAAACCGAATACGCACAAGACAGTAACACTCACTTGAAGTTGTAAGGAAAGAGTATTATATCTTTGTTTTCATTTATTACCAATGATCGTAGCAAGTTGGCCTCAGTAGCTGCGGCATGAAATTTAACCTGAGTTGCATCTATGAGATATGTGTTAATGAACCCAATATCACCGACTTGTCTTTTCTTCAATTCGGCGATCTTCAATCTGCATAATATAGTGAGGATGATTATAAATACATGCAATGAAAGAGCTGAGCTATATAGAGAGACTTAATGACAGAAGTAGTACTACTTACAGACAGTAGCAGGTGACCGTTGTTTTATCGAGGGCCAATTGATTGAAAAACTGAAAGAACTCCTCAAATGGAACAGGCAACAGTTCAATTCCAACGAGGTCATGCTCCTTTTTAACTTTCACATACAAAGTACTCCTCCCCCCAGAGTCTCTACAGATTTTCAAGTACCAATCATGCAATATTCGCATCATCGTTGATAGATATCTTTCATCTTTGACGAGAGGCTTCCCGTACTCGTATCTTTGTATCTGCACCTCCATGAAATCATAATGTACATCGTTGGGCAGGTAATCGCCAAGATTGCTATAACCGGGCACCATCCTCGGATCATTAGCGACGTTGTCGCTAGGCACCTTGAGCGGGGGGCACGATTGCTTCGCTTGTTCGCCGAGCTGGGCAATTTGTTTCCCAGCTCGTCGTTCTTTCAGCCTTTGATCACTAACAGTACTTCCCGACCGCTCCGCTTCGGCAAAT
The DNA here is from genome assembly GCF_002162155.2 of Triticum dicoccoides. NCBI lineage: Eukaryota > Viridiplantae > Streptophyta > Magnoliopsida > Poales > Poaceae > Triticum > Triticum dicoccoides. Next base: position 721,262,470 of record NC_041382.1, on the reverse strand, counting down.
TCCTTTCCAATAATGCGCTCATAGTTTCCTTTCGGCGGAGACTTGGGTGGTTTTGTCAGGGCAGCCAGAGTGCGCTTCGCTTTCACCGGATCTACCTTCTCCTCTGGAGGTGGATGTTTCTTTGCTTTCACCCCTTCAAAGTAGTTCCTCACTTCTTCTCGTGCGATCTCGGCGTTCGCCTCCGGGGTCCTCTCGTATGGTAACTTCTCTGGAGTCTTCAGAGAAGGACCGAATCTGTATTTCCTCCCGCCTCTGGCTGTACTGCTAGACGCCGGCAGAGCAGACGGAGCGGTTGTCTTCTTTACTTGCTTACGAGGCGGAGGAGAAGGACTACGACGCGCCGGAGCAGCCGGAGCGGTGGCAGGTCTCTTCCGCCCTTGCTGACGAGGTGGTGGAGGAGGCGGAGTGCCCTGACTTGCCGGAGGAGGAGGAGGAGGTGGAGGCGTCCAGTTCGGAAGGTTGATGAGCTCCTTCCGCCATAGGCATGGAGTCTTCAGAGCAGACCCTAGCCTAGTCTCCCCTTCATCGGTAGCCGGTAGGGTGGTCAAGCTGGAGGTCCTCAAATCCCTCCGTTATTTCATCCACCATCACCCTAGCATATCCTTCTGGAATCGACCGGCAGTGAAAAGTTGTGTCGGGTTCGGTAGGATAAACAGAGCCAACAACCGCCTTGACCTTCAAATTCATCCATTGCGTCATAAGCTGGCAATTTTGAGACTCCATGATAGCATCCACGGGATAGCTGGCAGGAGCCGTCAAGGCATGCTCCGGCTGAAGCAGCTCGGTGGAAGCCACGCTGCTTCTCCGCTGAGATGGCGGGGTAGCTTCGGGGGAAGCTTCGACAGTACGTTCGCTGCGATTTGCTTCTCGTTCCTCTATCACTTGTACCCTTGCTTGCAGCGCCTGCATTTGGGTCTGCTGCAATTTTTTCCTCCTCTCCTGGGATTTGTAACCGCCTGCGTCCGGAAACCCAACCTTCCACGGAATGGAGCCTGGCGTGCCTCGTGTCCGTCCAAGGTGCTCAGGATTCCCGAGGGCCATTGTGAGCTCGTCGTTCTCTCTGTCTGGAAAGAACATCCCTTGCTGCGCTACTTCGATATACTGCTGAAGCTTCCTGACTGGTATGTCCATTTGATCATTCGTCCAAATGCACTTCCCTGTTACAGGGTCCAAGGTTCCGCCAGCCCCGAAGAACCAAGGCCGGCAACGGTCTGGCCAGTTAATTGTCTCTGGTTCGATCCCTTTATCAACCAGATCATTCTCAGTCTTGGCCCACTTAGGCCGGGCTATGAGGTAGCCACCTGACCCCGTGTGATGGTGATGCTTCTTCTTCGCAGCATTTTGCTTGTTTGTCGCCGACATCTTCTTACTCTTTTCCGATGTCTTATGGGCCACAAATGCGGGCCAGTGATCTCTGATCTTCTCATATCTGCCCTTGAATTCTGGTGTCTCTTTATTTTCGACAAACTTATTCAGCTCTTTCTTCCACCTCCCGAATAGTTCTGCCATCCTCTTAAGAGCAAAAGACTTGATTAATTGCTCTTTAACTGGCTTCTCTGGATCATCCTCTGGCGGTAGGGTGAAATTTGACTTCAGCTCAGTCCAAAGATCATTTTTCTGCATATCATTGACATAAGACACCTCAGGGTCTTCTGTAGCCGGCTTTAACCATTGTTGGATGCTGATCGGGATCTTGTCCCTAACCAAAACCCCGCACTGAGCAACAAATGCGCTCTTTGTCCGGAGGGGTTCAATCGGTTGGCCGTCGGGCGCGATTGCTATGATCTCAAACTTTTCATCCGAGCTCAACTTTTTCTTCGGGCCTCGTCTCTTTACCGTAGTTGTGCTCGATCTGGAGGGCTAGAAAAAAGAATAAAGACTTAATTAATATGTGTACATACCAAAACAATGAATGCATCAATTAGCTAGTCAGCAGAAGCTTAACTAATATATATACCTGGCCGGACTCGGTTCGGTCACCGGAGACGTCATCACGGTCTCTTTCTTGCACCGGCATTGGGTCACCGGAGCCGTCCACACGGTCTCCTTCTTGCATCGGCATTAGGTACCGGAGCCATCATAATCATAGCCAGCTGCTTCCAGACCATCGGTGTCGTTGAGAAACAACGAGACGACGGCATCACTTCCTCGTGCGATTATGTCCCCCAATGATACGTCCATTTTGCGTCATGCTTTTATGTTAATATTTATTGCATTATGGGCTGTTATTTCACGTTATGTCACAATACTTATGGATATTCTCTCTTATTTTACAAGGTTTACCATGAAGAGGGGGAATGCCGGCAGCTGGAATTCTGGCTGGAAAAGGAGCAAATATTGGAGACCTATTCTGCGCAACTCCAAAAGTCCTGAAACTCCACGGAATATCTTAAAATAAATAAAGAAAAATCGTCACCAAAGATGAAGGCCAGGGGGCCCACACCCTGCTCACGAGGGTGGGGGGCGCGCCCCTCCCCCCTGGGCGCGCCCCCTACCTCGTGGGCCCCCTGGTGGCTCTCCGACGCCCATCTTCTCCTATATGAAGTCTTTCGATGAGAAAAAAATCATAAGCAACCTTTCGGGACGAGACTCCGCCGCCACGAGGCGGAACCTTGGCGGAACCAATCTAGGGCTCCGGCAGAGCTGTTCTGTCGGGGACACTTCCCTCCGGGAGGGGGAAATCATCACCATCGTCATCACCAACGCTCCTCTCATCGGGAGAGGGCAATCTCCATCAACATCTTCACCAGCACCATCTCATCTCCAAACCCTAGTTCATCTCTTGTATCCAATTCTTGTCTCTAAGTCCGGGATTGGTGCTAGTAGGTTGCTAGTAGTGTTGATTACTCCTTGTAGTTGATGCTAGTTGGTTTACTTGGTGGAAGATCATATGTTCAGATCCTTTATGCATACTATTACCCCTCTGATTATGAACATGAATATGCTTTGTGAGTAGTTACGTTTGTTCCTGAGGACACAGGAGAAGTCTTGCTATTAGTATTCATGTGAATTTGGTATTCATTCGATATTTTGATGAGATGTATGTTGTCTAACCTCTAGTGGTGTTATGTGAACGTCGACTACATAACACTTCACCATTATTTGGGACTAGAGGAAGGCATTGGGAAGTAATAAGTAGATGATGGGTTGCTAGAGTGACAGAAGCTTAAACCCTAGTTTATGCATTGCTTCGTAAGGGGCTGATTTGGATCCATATGTTTCATGCTATGGTTAGGTTTACCTTAATACTTTCGTTGTAGTTGCGGATGCTTGCAATAGAGGTTAATCATAAGTGGGATGCTTGTTCAAGTAAGAACAACACCCAAGCACCGGTCCACCCACATATCAAATTATCAAAGTACCGAACGCGAATCATATGAGCGTGATGAAAACTAGCTTGACGATATTCCCATGTGTCCTCGGGAGCTCTTTTCCTTATATAAGAATTTGTCCGGCTTGTCCTTTGCTACAAAAAGGATTGGGCCACCTTGCTGCACCTTATTTACTTTTGTTACTTGTTGCTCGTTACAATTTACCTTATCACAAAACTATTTGTTACCACTTATTTCAGTACTTGCAGAGAATACCTTGCTGAAAACCGCTTATCATTTCCTTCTGCTCCTCGTTGGGTTCGACACTCTTACTTATCGAAAGGACTACGATAGATCCCCTATACTTGTGGGTCATCAAGACTCTTTTCTGGCGCCATTGCCGGGGAGTGTAGCGCCTTTGGTAGGTGGAATTTGGTAAGGAAAAATTTATATAGTGTGCTGAAATTTTCTGTCATGTGTTACTATGGAAACTGAATCTCTGAGGGGCTTGTTCGGGGTATCTTCACCCCGTACAGTAGAGAAAAGAGTTGCTCCTCAATCTACTGAACCTATTGAAAATGAAACTCCTTTTGCATTTCCTTCGGGTATTATGGAAAAACTGCTGGCTAATACTTTTACAGGAGATGGGACAAAGCATCCCGACGAGCATCTACGCTATTTGGATGATATTTGTGGATTATTTAAGCTTGCAGGTATACCCGATGATGTTGTTAAGAAGAAGGATTTCCCTTTCATCTTTGGAGGGAGACGCATCGACATGGTATAGGCTATGTGATGATACGAGATCATGGAACTATAAAAGAATGAAATTGGAATTTCATCAAAAGTATTATGCTATGCATCTTGTTCATCGTGATCGCAATTATATATATAATTTTTGGCCTCGCGAAGGAGAAAGCATCGCTCAAGCTTGGGGGAGGCTTAAATCAATGTTATATTCATGCCCCAATCATGAGCTCTCAAAATTGACAATTCTCCAGAATTTTTATGCTCGGCTTTCTGATAACAATCGCACCATGCTCGATACTTCTTGTGCTGGCTCTTTTATGATGAAGACTATTGAATTCAGATGGAATTATTGGATATAATTAAATGCAACTCTGAAGATTGGGACCTCGACGAAGGTAAGGAGTCAGGTATGACACCTAAGTTTGATTGTGTTAAATCTTTTATAGATACCGATATTTTCCGTAAGTTTAGCACTAAATATGGACTTGACTCTGAGATAGTAGCTTCTTTCTGTGAATCTTTTGCTACTTATGTTGATCTCCCCAAGGAGAAGTGGTTTAAATATCATCCTCCCATAGAAGTAAAAGTAGCTGCACCTATTAAAGTTGAAGAAAAGACCATCACTTATAATGATCCTATTGTTCCCACCTCTTATGTTGAGAAACCACCTTTCCCTGCTAGAGTAAAGGATCATGCTAAAGCTTCAACTGTTGTTCGTAAAAGCAATACTAGAACTTATACACCTCCTAAGCAAGTCAAAGTAGAACCTAATATTGCTATTGTTAAAGATCTCTTGTATGATAATATTGATGGGCATGTCATTGAATTCTCTGGTGAAACTGCTAGAATTGCTAAACCCTGTGATAGAGATAAACATAGACCTGTGGTAGGTGTGCCTGTTATTTCTATTAAAATAGGAGATCATTGTTATCATGGCTTATGTGATATGGGTGCTAGTGCTAGTGTTATACCCATTGACTTATATAAAGAAATTATGCATGATATCGCACCTGCTGAGTTAGAAGATATTGATGTTACAATTAAACTTGCCAATAGAGATACTATATCTGCAATGGGAATTGTTAGAGATGTTGAAGTCTTGTGTGGGAAAACCAAATATCCCACTGACTTTCTTGTTCTTGGTTCTCCACAAGATAGCTTTTGTCCCATTATTTTTGGTAGACCCTTCTTGAATACTGTTAATGCTACGATAGACTGCAAAAAGAATGTTGTTACTGTTGGCTTGGATGATATGGTTCATGAGTTTAATTTCTCTAAATTCAGTAAACAACATCGTGAGGAAGAATTGCCTAGTAAGGATGAAATTATTGGTCTTGCTTCTATTGCTGTACCTCGTAGTGATCCTTTAGAACACTATTTGCTAGACCATGAAAATGATATGTTTATGAATGAAAGAAAGGAAATAGATGAAATATTCTTTAAACAGGAACCTATTCTGAAACACAATTTGTCTGTTGAAATCCTAGGGGATCCTCCTCCACCCAAGGGTGATCCTGTTATTGAGCTTAAACCGTTGCCTGATAATCTTAAGTATGCTTATCTTGATGAAAAGAAAATATATCCTGTTATTATTAGTGCTAACCTTTCAGAGCATGAAGAAGAAAGATTATTGAAAACTCTGAAGAAGCACCGTGCCGCTATTGGATATACTCTTGATGATCTTAAGGGCATTAGTCCCACTCTATGTGAGCATAAAATAAATTTGGAAGCGGATGCTAAACCAATATGTGATCCTCAATGACGTTTGAATCCTAAAATGAAAGAAGTGGTAAGGAAGGAAATACTCAAGCTTCTAGAGGCAGGTATAATTTATCCCGTTGCTGAGAGTCAGTGGGTAAGTCCTGTCCATTGTGTCCCTAAGAAGGGAGGTATTACTGTTGTCCCTAATGATAAAGATGAATTGATTCCTCAAAGAATTATTACAGGTTATAGGATGGTAATTGATTTCTGCAAATTAAATAAAACCACCAAGAAAGATCATTACCCCTTACCTTTTATTGATCAAATGCTAGAAAGATTATGCAAACATACACATTATTGCTTCCTAGATGGTTATTCTGGTTTCTCTCAAATACATGTGTCGGCTAAAGATCAATCAAAGACTATTTTTACATGCCCTTTTGGTACTTTTGCTTATAGACGTATGCCTTTTGGTTTATGTAATGCACCTGCTACCTTTCAAAGATGCATGATGGCTATATTCTCTGATTTTTGTGAAAAGATTTGTGAGGTTTTCATGGACGACTTTTCCGTCTATGGTTCCTCTTTTGATGATTGCTTGAGCAATCTTGATCGAGTTTTGCAGAGATGTGAAGAAACTAATCTTGTCTTGAATTGGGAAAAGTGCCACTTTATGGTTAATGAAGGTATTGTCTTGGGGCACAAAGTTTCTGAAAGAGGTATTGAAGTTGATAAAGCCAAGGTTGACGCTATTGAAAAGATGCCATGTCCCAAGGACATCAAAGGTATAAGAAGTTTCCTTGGTCACACCGGATTTTATAGGAGGTTCATTAAGGACTTCTCAAAAATTTCTCGGCCTCTGACTAATTTATTACAAAAAGATGTACCATTTGTCTTTGATGATGATTGTGTAGAAGCATTTGAAATACTTAAGAAAGCATTAGTCTCTGCACCTATTGTTCAGCCACCTGATTGGAATTTACCCTTTGAAATTATGTGTGATGCTAGTGATTATGCTGTAGGTGCTGTTCTAGGGCAAAGAGTTGATAAGAAATTAAATGTTATCCATTATGCTAGTAAGACTCTAGACAATGCTCAAAGAAATTATGCTACTACCGAAAAGGAACTTTTAGCAGTTGTGTTTGCTTGTGATAAATTCAGACACTATATTGTTGATTCTAAAGTAACTATTCACACTGATCATGCTGCTATTAAATATCTTATGGAAAAGAAAGATGCTAAACCTAGACTTATTAGATGGGTTCTCTTGCTGCAAGAATTTGATTTGCATATTGTTGATAGAAAAGGAGCTGAGAACCCAGTTGCAGACAACTTATCTAGGTTAGAGAATGTTTTTGATGACCCACTACCTATTGATGATAGCTTTCCTGATGAACAATTAAATGTCATAAGCACTTCTCGTAGCACTCCATGGTATGCTGATTATGCTAATTATATTGTTGCTAAATTTATACCACCTAGCTTCACATACCAACAAAAGAAAAAGTTCTTTTATGATTTGAGACATTACTTTTGGGATGACCCACATCTTTATAAAGAAGGAGTAGATGGTGTTATTAGACGTTGTGTACCTAAGCATGAACAGGAACAGATCATACGCAAGTGTCACTCCGAAGCTTATGGAGGACACCACGCTGGAGATAGAACTGCACATAAGGTATTGCAATCTGGTTTTTATTGGCCTACTCTCTTCAAGGATGCCCATAAGTTTGTTTTATCTTGTGATGAATGTCAAAGAATTGGTAATATTAGTAGACGTCAAGAAATGCCTATGAATTATTCACTTGTTATTGAACCATTTGATGTTTGGGGCTTTGATTATATGGGACCTTTTCCTGCCTCCAATGGATACACTCATATTTTAGTTGCTGTTGATTACGTTACTAAGTGGGTAGAAGCTATTCCAACTAGTAGTGCTGATCATAACACTTCTATTAAAATGCTTAAGGAAGTTATTTTTCCGAGGTTTGGAGTTCCTAGATATTTAATGACTGATGGTGGTTCACACTTTATTCATGGTGCTTTTCGTAAAATGCTTGCCAAATATGACGTTAATCATAGAATTGCATCTCCTTATCACCCACAGTCTAGTGGTCAAGTAGAATTGAGTAATAGAGATCTCAAATTAATTTTGCAAAAGACTGTTAATAGGTCTAGAAAGAATTGGTCCAAGAAACTTGATGATGTATTATGGGCATATAGAACTGCATATAAGAATCGTATGGGTATGTCTCCGTATAAAATGGTTTATGGAAAAGCATGTCACTTACCTCTCGAACTAGAACATAAGGCATATTGGGCTATTAAAGAGCTTAACTATGATTTCAAACTTGCCGGTGAGAAGAGGTTATTTGATATTAGCTCACTTGATGAATGGAGAACCCAAGCCTATGAAAATGCCAAGTTGTTTAAAGAAAAAGTTAAAAGATGGCATGACAAAAGGATACAAAAGCGTGAGTTTAATGTAGGCGATTATGTATTGCTATACAACTCTCGTTTAAGATTTTTTGCAGGAAAACTTCTCTCTAAATGGGAAGGTCCCTACGTTATCGAGGAGGTCTATCGTTCCGGTGCCATAAAAATCAACAATTTCGAAGGCACAAATCCGAAGGTGGTAAACGGTCAAAGAATCAAGCACTATATCTCAGGTAATCCTATAAATGTTGAAACCAATGTTATTGAAACCGTAACCCCGGAGGAATACATAAGGGACACTTTCCAGAACGTTCCAGACTCCGAAAAGGAATAGGTATGTGGTACGGTAAGTAAACCAACTCCAAAACAATTTTTAAGGCAATATTTCTCCGTTTTGGAATATTTAGAAAAATAGAAAAATAGGTAGCAGTCCAGGGAGGACACGAGCCCTCCACGAGGGTGGAGGGTGCGCCCTACCCCCCTTGGCGTTCCCCCCTACCTCGTGAGCACCTCGTGTGCCCTCCGGACTCCATTTTCCTGCACGATACGTATTTTGGTCGGTAAAAATTCATTATATATTCTCCCAAAGGTTTTGACCCCCATATCACGCAAATATCCCCTGTTTTCGTTTCGAGCTGTTTCCGTTGCAGATTTGAGAATTCCGGAGACTCGATCATCCTTCTATGAGGGTGAGCCTATGCCATGGAAGGGGACGACAAGCTTGCGTCATCAACAACACCTCCACCTCCAACAACAAAGAAGGAGACCTCATCACATGGGTATGGGCACTCCCCTTGGCAACTGCCAAGCTTGGGGGAGGTGCCCCGGTATCGTATCACCATCACAACTCCTATCTTTACCGTTTTTCTTAGTTCGATCCTATTAGTAGTATCTTGATTTAGTAGAATAAAGTCACGGCATGATCTAGTTTTGAAGTTTGCTTTATGATCCATCTATGCAATCTAGTCTGTGAGCTATATATAATAAAGATTAGTGTTGAGTCAAGGGCTTGATTATTTTGCCATGATCTTGAGTGAATAAAAGAAAGAATAAAAAGAAACAAAGAGTTCATATTGATCTTATTGAGAGTAATGACTTCACATAGAAAGAGTATGATGATTAAAAAGTTGTTACGAGTTGGCAAATATAGCTTTAGTCATCGTGGCAATTAATAGGAAGTAATAAGGAGAGAGAGGTTTCACATATAGATATACTATCATTGACATCTTTCATAATTGGGAGCACTCATTAAGTATGACATGCTAAAGAGTTGATGTTGGACAAGAAGACAACATAATGGGTTATGTTTTCTCGCATCTCAGTTAAAGTATATTTTCATGGATCATTCAAACATGTTGAGCTTGCCTTTCCCCCTCATGCTAGCCAAATTCTCAGCACCAAGTAGAGATACTACTTGTGCTTCCAAATACCCTTAAACCAGTTTAGCCATGAGAGTCCACCATATCTACCTATGGATTGAGTAAGATCCTTCAAGTAAGTTGTCATTGGTGCAAGCAATAAAAATTGCTCTTTAAATATGCATGACTTATTAGTGCAGAGAAATAAGCTTTGTACAAACTTGTTGTGGACGCAATAAAAGCGACGGCCTGCATAATAAAGGTTCACATACAAGGGGCAATATAAAGTGACGTTCTTTTGCATTAAGATTTTGTGCATCCAACCATAAAAGTGCATGGCAACCTCTGCTTCCCTCTGCGAAGGGCCTATCTTTTATTATTATCCTCTATCTTATGCGAGAGTCAAGGTAATCTTCACCTTTCCCTTTTTCATTTTATCCTTTGGCAAGCACTTCATGGTGGGGTGATCCTGATATATATATATCCAATTGGATGTACGTTAGCATGAACTATTATTGTTGACATCACCCAAAGGTGAATAAGTTTGGAGGCAGCATTATAAGCCCTAATCTTTCTCTGTGTCTGATTGGAACTTCATAACCACAAGTATTGCGTGAGTGTTAGCAATTATGAAGGACTAAGTGATGGTTGAGTATGTGGACTTGCTTTTAAGCTCTGACATAGACTCCTTCCGATGTTATGATAAATTGCAATTGCTTCAATGACTGAGCTTATAATTTGTTAGCGCCTAATAAGGTTTCTGATTCATACTTTTGCATTGTGAAAAGATCATCACTTGAACATAAGTAATCATATGACAAATCTATACATGTTGCTGTTATGAAACAATCATGATGCCTTCATGTCCGTATTTTATTTTTATCGACGCCTCTACCTCTAAACATGAGGACATATTTATTGTTATCGGCTTTTCGCTTGAGGACAAGCGAGGTCTAAGCTTGGGGGAGTTGATACGTCCATTTTGCGTCATGCTTTTATGTTAATATTTATTGCATTATGGGCTGTTATTTCACGTTATGTCACAATACTTATGGCTATTCTCTCTTATTTTACAAGGTTTACCATGAAGAGGGGGAATGCCGATAGCTGGAATTCTGGCTGGAAAAGGAGCAAATATTGGAGACCCATTCTGCGCAACTCCAAAAGTCCTGAAACTCCACGGAATATGTTAAAATAAATAAAGAAAAATCGACGCCAAAGATGAAGGCCAGGGGGCCCACACCCTGCTCACGAGGGTGGGGGGCGCGCCCCTCCCCCCTGGGCGTGCCCCCCTACCTCATGGGCCCCGTGGTGGCTCTCTGACGCCCATCTTCTCCTATATGAAGTCTTTCTATGAGAAAAAATCATAAGCAACCTTTCGGGACGAGACTCCGCCGCCACGAGGCGGAACCTTGGCGAAACCAATCTAGGGCTCCGGCAAAGCTGTTCTGCCGGGGACACTTCCCTCCGGGAGGGGGAAATCATCACCAACGCTCCTCTCATCGGGAGAGGGCAATCTCCATCAACATCTTCACCAGCACCATCTCATCTCCAAACCCTAGTTCATCTCTTGTATCCAATTCTTGTCTCTAAGTCCGGGATTGGTGCTAGTAGGTTGCTAGTAGTGTTGATTACTCCTTGTAGTTGATGCTAGTTGGTTTACTTGGTGGAAGATCATATGTTCAGATCCTTTATGCATACTATTACCCCTCTGATTATGAACATGAATATGCTTTGTGAGTAGTTACGTTTGTTCCTGAGGACACGGGAGAAGTCTTTCTATTAGTAGTCATGTGAATTTGGTATTCGTTCGATATTTTGATGAGATGTATGTTGTCTAACCTCTAGTGGTGTTATGTGAACGTCGACTACATAACACTTCACCATTATTTGGGCCTAGAGGAAGGCATTGGAAAGTAATAAGTAGATGATGGGTTGCTAGAGTGACAGAAGCTTAAACCCTAGTTTATGCGTTGCTTCGTAAGGGGCTGATTTGGATCCATATGTTTCATGCTATGGTTAGGTTTACCTTAATACTTTTGTTGTAGTTGCGGATGCTTGCAATAGAGGTTAATCATAAGTGGGATGCTTGTTCAAGTAAGAACAGCACCCAAGCACCGGTCCACCCACATATCAAATTATCAAAGTACCGAACGCGAATCATATGAGCGTGATGAAAACTAGCTTGATGATATTCCCATGTGTCCTCGGGAGCTCTTTTCCTTATATAAGAATTTGTCCGGCTTGTCCTTTGCTACAAAAAGGATTGGGCCACCTTGCTGCACCTTATTTACTTTTGTTACTTGTTGCTCGTTACAATTTACCTTATCACAAAACTATCTGTTACCACTTATTTCAGTACTTGCAGAGAATACCTTGCTGAAAACCGCTTATCATTTCCTTCTGCTCCTTGTTGGGTTCGACGCTCTTACTTATCGAAAGGACTATGATAGATCCCCTATACTTGTGGGTCATCACCCAACAACTCTTCTTGTACTTCGTCTCGGGCGGTGTCCATAGTTTCTACAAATATTGACAACATGGCAATTATTATTCAAACATGACAAATGGATATATTAGTTGCAAATGTAGAACTAATATTAATTAGTGGCCTCGACGCTGCTTCTCTAGGGTTTGGGGTGGCCTCGATGCTGCTTCTCTAGGGTTTGGGGTGGCCTCGACAACGCTTCAAGGATAAAAAAAGAAGAGGAAGAAGAAAAAAAGAGGAGAAGAAAGAATAGAGGAGTAAGAACTCCTCTATTCTTTCTTCTCCTCTTTTTCTCTTCTTCTTCCTCTTTTTTTATCGGGAACGAGGGTCGTCGAGGGTCACCGAGCGGTAGAGGAAACCCTAAATAGCAAGTATCATGGGTGTGAGATACATGTGGCCGTCTGTAACGCCCCGAGACCGATGTGCCAGGTGTCCTCCAATTATTCGCTGTTGTTGCCTTGTCATTGCTTGCGTGTCATGCATGGCATATCATGTCATCATGTGCATTTCATTTGCATACATGTTCGTCTCATGCATCCGAGCTTTTTCCCCGTTGTCCGTTTTGCAATCCGGCGCTCCTATCTCACCCGATGTCCTTTTCTACCTCTTTTCGTGTGCGGGTGTTAAACATTTTCGGATTGGACCAAGACTTGTCATGCGGCCTTGGTTCACTACCGGTAGGCCGCCTGTCAAGTTTCGTGCCTTTTGGACTTCGTTTGATACCCCAACGGTTAACCGAGGGACCGAAAAGGCCTCGTGTGTGTTGCAGCCCAACACCCCTCCAAGTTGGCCCAAAACCCACCTAAACCTCCTCCATTATCTTGGTCGTTCGATCACGATCGCGTGGCCGAAAACCGCACCTCATTTGGACTCTCCTAGCTCCCTCTACCTATATATGTGTGCTCCCCTCCCGAAAATCGCGGATGAAACCCTAGTCTTCCTCTACCTCGCGCCACCAGACGCATCTCCGCGCAGCGCCAGACATGTCCATCCCGCCGGCCACGTCCTCCCGCCCAATGGCGTTGTGCCACGTCACCCGCCGCCGCCTCCTGCACCAACCAAACATCGCCACCTCAGCCGGTCGCCTCCCTCTCTCTCC